>NC_060215.1:17314375-17618750 GCF_021130785.1 Homalodisca vitripennis | reverse complement strand
GTTAGGTAATTTAAGAACGTAAGCGTCATACTTTATGTACTTGTAACCAGTATCACAAGGAACAGTTTGGTCCGCTCCAATTTAGGTTCTTGTTGGGTTAACACTCGTATTATTAAACAAAGTACGCATTTATGTTTTCCAAAAGATTAATAAACTCGATAAGTGTATAGAGTATTTTTTATTCGTATTTCATATTTATAATTTAATTGAAAAAATACGTTTACTGATTTGGGCAAGTGTAAAATTTAAATTGTGTAAAACGCAATCTAGTATTTGTATATTTAATGAAATATAACAAACAAGAAATAATACATTTAAGAAAACAAAAAGAACCAAAATGATGACAAACAAGAATTATACAAACAATCTGGAGTATACAAAATTAAATGTAGTGACTGTGAAAGCTATTATATTGGACAAACTGGCAGAAACTTTAATGATAGGTTTAAAGAACATATACAAGCTTTGAAAACAAATAACATGTCCAAAATAAAATAAAATTTCGCTGAAATTTTATTAGAAACTGACCATAACTATACAAATATTGAAAAGAACATTGAAATGTTAGATATCGAAAAAAAGGAGAAAAATTAAACACGAAACAAGAATTATATATCCATCTAAATTATAATAAAGATCCTCATAACATTTTAAATAGCAATCTAAAACATAATATAAACCCAATTTTTGAGAAAAATATTATATTGAATACAGAATACTAATGCAAATTACAACTGTGTTATATAAATTTAAAATCTGTTTAAATGGTCCACATGTGGTATATTTAGTTGTTTATTATTTATTTAGAGGTTAATGTACACTGATGACGGTTGAATACCAAAACACGTGTATGGCAATAAAATAATATAAAGCAGGGTTTTAGTTGACTGTTTATAATATTAATTAAATAAATTGAACATTACATTACATTACATTACATTACATTATTGTTTTATTTCAGCCTGAAGAGAAAATTCAGATTTCGGACAATGAAATCTGTGAAGATTCCCATGTCCGTCAATAATGGGTATATTTATTTGTATTGTCGAAAACGAATTGTGTATAATCTTTAGTCAAACTTTGGGTTTTGATGAGCGTTACTTCAGATTCTAACAATTTTTATAAGAACACTCACCGAATACATCAACCATGTACAATCCAAGTACAACCGATTCAAAGTTCTTGCGTAAAGACAAACGTTCCTAGTCCTACTGGAGGTACGCCTCAAATGGACTCCAGAATGCTGTAAAACATAGTGGAAACTTTTCTGTTATAAATTCCTTCGTCCGCTCTAAATTTTTCAAGCGTTTTCTCGCTTAAGAGAAGACAAAATAATATAAAAATTTCTAGATACTCTGGAAAATATTTAGCGTCTTCCATTAGATGCAATAACGTCTATGACATGTTAACTCTCGGGACCTCTTCCTCCAATAGCCTTGTCTGCTAATAGATACAACTTTGACATTGTCGATTCATTTAACTTTCCAAACTAAATTTAAATTTTCTTAACCAGTGTTCCTAATTTGAGACAGTTTTACTTATGGACAAATACAAATACAAATTTGAAGTCCGGTGAAAATCTACGTACTTTGAAATGGATTTTGTACGTGTAAGATATCTTGTGAAGGAAACAAGATTTTTTCCGGACATTTGCCATCGTTCAGTGATACAAAAAATTAAGTACCACTACGTTTCGAGATCTGCGATCTGATCTCTTCTCCAGGTAAATAACTAACTTAACACATAATTACAAACTAGGCTAAAATAAACCAATCGTACCGTAGCGTTGTGACACGCGTAAGTCAAGAATTACAACCATCATGTCGTGTGTCAACTTCACTAACTCTAAAACATGCACATAATATAAAAAAGATCAGATTACAGGTCTCGAAACGTAGTGTTACTGATTTTTTTGGATCACTGAACGATGGCAAATGTTCGGAAAAATCCTGTTTACTTCCCAATCGTTCCATCATCAAAAGCAAACTGCAAACAAAGAATTATATATCTTCCTGTTATTTATTATATTTTTGGGGGAACATTATCAATAAACATACATTTCACACCGTCCCTACGGATATCACTGCGCTGTATGATTTTAGTGACCGCGTTATGGTTAAGTAACCGGTACAAGAGCACTGGTTATCTCATTAGTATTAGAAGCATGGGCGGAAGGCCACGACTGAATATGAATATTCGAAATAAATAAAAGTCACCTTCAAAACATCAACTGACCGGCCGGTATAACCTAGAAAGCGTGTTCACTTTCACTGACACTTCTCGTGTTCGTGGAATGGTGAAGTCGCCAAGGTCACGACTTTACTGATTGATTTTGATAATAGGTTACTTATTATTGAATACGTCCAGTAATCCGTACCCCCTCCGGCAAACTTTGTACAAGAAATCCCTACCTGTTGTCAACTAAGGATACGTTCTCTACTGTCAGCACGCTGCTGACTGGGGAGAGATAGGATCCTTATCCTTAACCTGTGGGACTTGCAAACAGCAAGTTAGGTTTTAGATTCCAAAGCATTTAATAAAATTCTTAATTTTAGCATTTTTAGTTAAAAGGAACCCAAATAAAAAATGGCGCAGTGTAGCGGGTACAGCACCTATCGCAAGGTAACCGAGATATTCAATATCGAGCGTGGCTGCTGCTTGGATGGGTGACCGCTGAGCGATCCTGTCCTTGCAAGCAGCTCGTCTGCCCGGCCGTTGGTGGTGGTTCGGAAGTCACCTTTAAGCCGTTGGTCGCCAGGTTAAGTGTTAGAGAGTATTTCTTATCCCTAACCTCGCCTGGTAAAATAAGACATCCTTTAATTTTTTCACTTTTTTTAAGAAAACAATTTAGGAGTTATAGCCTCACATGGGCTTCTTTACCAGATCATTAATCCCTGAGGTTTTCACGATCGGTTCAACGCTAAGCTGACTAAAGTGTGGAATAGTCTTACTTGAAAACAAAATCAAAGTATGCAAAATTTATACTCATATGTGTTAACTCGTACGGTCAAAGCCTCCATTATTTTATTGATTTTGACTCCAAGAAACATAATCTAATATCTCAGATAACAATCAAATCACTTCAATCAGATTACTTTAATTTAAATATAACATTTTCAATTGCGTGCCTGGTCATATATGGGTGTATCTTATATGCGTTTTAATTTGACTTTTTCTATTACAGCTGGAATCCGATTCGGAGGATCTCTCACAGGGAGAGGACTGAGACTCATCAAGAGAGTCATATGTGAGCACTCGTATACTCATAGTCGTATACACAAGAGTATTGAGCTTGATTAACCTTGTGCCGTAAGTTTTGTATGACTCCTGAAGGAGTGGTGATTCTAAATACTGAAAACGTAGTGTTCTATTACCCATCACCGATCATCCTTTCGAGTCAAAAATACTAGGATATATGCCAGTTATTTCTCGTTATTTATCATATCGTTGTAAACAGGGTCGTTAGTAAATATATAATGAGGAAGAGAACGTATAACCACAGAAGAAACCTTTATTTAAATACATCCATTCCACCATTTATCACAGGTTGTTTACTTTTTAACCTTTTTTTAATGTTGAAGACTCTTTTCTCACTCAACAACAGACTCATTCAACACTCAAAACTAAAAACATATTAATGTACCTCCATCTATGATGTATTTGATGGTGGATTTAGTCTCTCCCTAAACTAGAATCCTAGGTCCCTGTTGATAAGTTTAGTTTCGTTTGTTTATTTTTGATATTGCACACATTGTTTTTAGTCATGAGAACAGAAGTCATGCTGTTTTTACACCTTTGTTTCTACTTTATGTCCAGTCTGCGTTAAAGTGATGCTTCAATTTATAGAAGAAACTCAAAGCAACCACTACTTGGGTTTTTTGTGATGTATCCCCTGTTTCAAGAGGTTACATCACAAAATATTGTATATTCTATAAAAAGTATTTGAACCCTTGTTATGTCTATACATAACGGAAAGGGATGCCTTAATGAGCAAATGGAAATAAGAACTCGACCCATTTAGTGGTATTCCACTAAGGTTCTGAGGAGGTTTCATCTGCAGTAGTCTCTTTTGAGAAAGCGAATTAAAGTTTCATATGGTCAAATTAAAAAGAAAAACATAAAATACACTTTTTATGTACACTTTTGGCATTATTTGAAACGGGTTTGATTGCATTTCAGGTTATTTAATGCATTGTATTTTGACTTTAAATCAATATAATTGCAGTTGGACCTTTTCATAGAAAACATTGCTTATTTCGGAGTGGCAATGGGGTACCTGCACTGATGACCTTGTCAAAATAAAATATTATAAGTAAATATCATAACGAAGGTGGAAAGTATAGATTCATTGCCCAAAAATATCAAGCTTTACTGAAAAAAAAAAACATTATTCCTCTACTTGGCTTCTATAGGAAATTAAAACTTTAATTTGTAGTAAGTTTTAAACAAATAACTCTACTCTATTCTAAAATAAAACACCATAGCACGAGCCATTCAGCAAAACAAGTATGTGAGCCAAATCTTACATATGCTTTTTAGTGGATACCTCATACATATTCTTATCTACTGAACTTTAATGTGTATATTCGAAGCACATGAGAGTTATGTCTTATTTTTCACAATAATTGAAAACTATTTAACTATATGTAACTATTTAAATATATGTTTAGATAATATTTCTGGATTACTTCACTATAGAGTCTTCACTAAACTAACAAAGTTTATGCACACCTTCAAAAAACCCATACAGCCTCTTTTGTGACACATATTTTTACTTCTTCCTTATTCCTTATCTTAGCCACAATCTCCGTTGATTTAATACCTTCTCTAATGACGCCACCAAGAGGTAATTAATTAAGGTGGTATGTTTGGGAACGGTCTGCTTCAAACTAAAATTAGTCCATATTATTTTGTTACCGCGTTAAATACTTCTAGATGGAAAGTCTTCTGTGATATAATTTAAGAAATAAATACAGTAAGACTATTCGATATAAACAGAGACACCTTGACGGTGGAATTTCCCCTCTCACAACATCATGACTTTCCTCAACACCCGTCAAGGCCTCATCAGCATTGACGTGATCGTCGTAATTACTGAATTTGACCTGACTGATGCATCCGGACTTATCAAATCAATATAATTTGGGCTATCAATCAACATTATGATTAATGTCGAAAACATCCAAATGATCAATAAATAAATCATTTTTAATTGATAATATAAGTAATTATTCTTTCTGTGGCGATTTGGCAGCCTGAATGTAGTACGATTGTCTTTGGAAATCAATACAGATAATACTTTCATGTGTAAAAGATAAAGCACGAATTAATACTTTGTTATTTTAGTGAGATGCAAAGTATTGTAATGTTATAATAGTACTATTGTTTAAACATTTATAGGTTTATGGAGCTTAATTTGCTTAAAAGTTATTTCTTAAAAAAGGTTTTATTTGTCAGTTAAATATGTTGAAACGTGCGATATACTATTCATATCTCTATACAGTAAACCGTAGAAGGTAAAATACTCTGTTTCCTCAGACTGACTGAATACACTTTAGATAATTATAATAATTGAAAGACACCGCATTCCAAAATAATACTCTAATGTTGTTTTCATATCTCAATTGAATAGAGACATATTCGTTTCAATTATTCCTCGACCTCTTTGAAACCTTAATGCAATAAATCATGTGTTTAATTTTTTCACATTTCTTATAATGAAATTGCCTATAATTCAAGATTTCAGTGAAGTTTAAGGCGAAATCACCTTCATGCATTAAGTTTACGTTTGACTTATTTAAACTACTGTAATATTTAAATAAATTAATAAGTGAATTATAAGGTTTTGTGAATGAAATTTTAAGTATACTTATATGTTCATTGATGTTGAATAAATCAATCTCAATTACACAAAGCGATTAACACAAAGAATTTTATAAATAGAAACCTAAAAATGGGTACAATAACTTTAAAAATCAGTAAAACTGCATACAAAATCTACAACAGAAAACGTTGCAGTTACCATTTATGGTTTGTACTATCAAAAGCATAAAATTCAATTATTTATACATAGCTAACTATGCAAATTATCACACAAAATATCACAATGGTTATCATTGTGGCCCAGTAGAGATTAAGGTTTAAACTACTGTATACTAATAACAACTAAATCTATTAAAGTCATTAATGATCTGGAAAAATTGTCTAGAACTTCACTTGTCCCTTAAAACAAAACATTTGACCACTAAGCGATAAAGATAGTAGTATACCATCAAGATAGTGTCACAAAATTGTTTCATAACACGAATTGTTATTGTGTAACTTCAAGGCGTTTCAGTCGATTTAATGGGTTATGTCCAGCTTCTGTTGATAATAGGGTGCCTAGGAGCCAAGAATTTCGCTAGGCACCTGATTTAATAGGCACCTGCAGGCGATCATTATACAGGCCACAATTACGCCAGTGAGCTTGTGGACTGAGCTCTACACTTATTGCCTCTGATCTGGACGATACACATTCGACTTCAATAAGAGTCCGAATTTAGCATGTTAAGTTGAAACTATGTAAAATTCCAACATTGATTCTTACAATGTCATGAAAAGATTACAGTGGGGCTGAACAAATATAATTTGGGTAAGCCGTACTTATATTATTCTACCTATATATGGGTCAATATTATGACAGGGCCTTATGGCCCTAAATTCGCCTTTTTGTATATATAATACAAATAAAGTCATTTGAATTAAATTGAATTGAATTGAATATTGATTGAAGTAGGACTCGAGTACGAAAATTATTTTATCAATAATTGACACCCCTCCCCCCCCTGGCTATGTTCAAAATGCAACCAACAAAATTGCCAAATTCGAGCCACTTCCATGTAGTAGCAAGTAGGTATTGAGTTACATTGGATTCGTAAGTCAGGCCAGAGAAACATTAAAAAAAAACTTATCCACTCACTTAAGATTACCTTTATAAACTATCAGAAGACACTACTTCTTGTTAAATTACGTCATGCAATGATTTATATTTTCAAATACAGCAACCACGGAATTGAATAATTGAGTTGTGTTCTTAAATCTGATTAGGATCAATTTGTGTATGTCGTTAACAAGCCGCGAGTTATTGTTAGTGTTGCATTATTAACTCATCCAATGCTATTATGTTAATTGAGTCACGGAAAAAGTGAACGCTCAGTCAGACTGGAGGGAGCGTTACAGGTAGTAAATATCTGAGCGATCACAAAGGCAGATGGCGCAGCCTACCGTAGAACTTCAGAACTAACTAACATAATCCCCCGGAACTCAACACTGCTCGTATGTACATACATTATTACGTAACGGTTTCTACGTACAAGTATTGTGACAATAGTAAGGATAAGGTCAACCCCAAGTAATACAAGAAAGCTACACAGCAAAACAAAGTTTGCATAGTATTAGATTTCGTGTGGAACGCGTGAGGTTTGGGTTTGGCGATGCATATTCCTTTTAAGAAATTAGTTAGCATTCTCGTTAGCACTTTGGAAAACAACACATAACATCTTTAACTCCGATAAGAGATAACACTAAGAAAGTTTATTAGTAATAAAAAGAAAATTATTACTTACCGATATCGTCAATAAAAAATCAACACATAAAAAGTAATGCGCGCTTACCAATAAGGAAAAGAATGACGAAGTTATCAGAAATCTCTGTTGAAATAGAAATTATCGTGAGTTTCTTAAAAATTTACAAGTAGTTGCTGAAAATCTAGTCTTTAGTGTTCACTCATCGTGATAAAGTTGGCATTATTTGAGAACAGCCACAGTTTTAGTTATTAGTTTCAGGGGTTTTAACGTATTTTTGAATTTTGGGAACTCCTTTTGTATGTAAAATCACCCTACAGCTACTACGTACATAAGATAATTTAATATATTATTTTATATATTACGCCAAGAAAATGTAATCCAAAAGTTCCTGAAACAAATTCCATTCTAAATGTGGCATAATAATTTGCGTGCCAAACATAATTAACAGCATCAGTTTTAAGTTATTAGTTTTAGGGGTTATGGACGTTTTTCAAATTTTGGGGACTTCTTATGTACAATTTTCAAATTTTGGCAACTTTGTGTGTACATTAAATCACCCTCTGTAGGGTGATTATGGTGTAGTAGCTGTCTACTACGTACATAAAATAGTTTAATATATTATTTTATATATTACGCCAAGAAAATATAATCCACAAGTTCCTGATATAAATGCCATTCTAAATAATTTGCATGCCAATCTTAATTAAGCAGTAAATGCCATGGAATATTTAGTTAAAAGTGGCAATTAAGATTTATTATTTTCACGGATATAAACTACAATTGCTAAGCTATCTAGACATTTGAAATATCGTGTTTAACGTTGTCGAGTAAGTTGACTTACATGGAAGCTGTGCAGGTGTAGGATTAGTGCAGAGGCAGAGTACACACGCCAACTGAGCGCGAGTCGGGAGTGGAGTGGCGAGACTTTGTCTTGGCAACTCCTGAGCACGGTAGACCGATCGTCAAGGGCAACCTGCCTTACATTATCTTAACGTAAACACGCCGGCGGGCTCAAGGAAACAGCAGAAGAGTCTGCGGGTGGGAGGTGTTCTCCCAGACTACAGCGTGCTGCACTTCATCGTACGGTCGGTGACTGTGTTCGTGGTGTACGATGGTCTAGGACGTACGATGTTACCAATATAATGTTGAGATCAGGACTTCCATTGCATTTGGTTAAAAATACGCAATCAAAATTATTAGAAAGAAATAATCGAAGCTAAATACAGGGTGTTCGAAAATTCCGATCAGAACTTCCATTGCATTTGGTTGTGCACACTCAATCAAAATTATTAGAAAGACAAAATCGAATCTGTATACAGGGTGTTCGAAAATTCCAATCAGAACTTCCATTGCATTTGGTTGTGCATACTCAATCAAAATTATTAGAAACGAAAAATCCAATCTATATACAGGGTGTTCCAAAATTCCGATCATGACTTCCATTGCATTTGGTTGTGCATACTCAATCAAAATTATTAGAAAGACAAAATCGAATCTGTATACAGGGTGTTCGAAAATTCCGATCAGAACTTCCATTGCATTTGGTTCCGAATTCTCTATCAAAATTATTAGACACGAAAAATCTAATCTATATAGAGGGTCTTCGAAAATTACGTTTACAATTTTTAATCAGGGTAGAAATCAAATTTCTCCGTTATTTGTGAACAGCAATTTTGGAGTCAACCATTTTATAACTTAACAAGTTTTCTTTTATGTCTCTTATAATTTTGTCGTATGCGCTATGGTTTTCATGAAATCTAACATCAAAATGTTTAAACGGCCGCCACTTTTAAACTAGTAAAGAAATGTTATTTATCTTTTGCAAAGTAATGCATTTAAAGTAGAAAAATTGTCATGAAAAATTACAATCCTTTAGTACAAAGGAACTTCTGAGTTATGCATTTTAATGTAAAAACACGAATAGATATACAGACCAATAACGAAGCATTATTTGTCAGAACTTCTTTCTTTGTTTTAACACGATTAATCATTTCCTAGAATTGTTACATAAACGTAATTTTAAAACACCCTGTACAAATCAAACCAGGTATTAATTTACATCACAATTTATTCATTACGTAATACTGCAATAACAACCAGCTTCACATACCCTGTGGGCGATGTCAAGGCCTGTGCTTGAGAATTAGTCTGCAATTTGCACTCTTTTGTCTAGAATATTTATGTAAAAAGATGTATACATTCTCAAATGAATATTAACTGGCATCTTGGGGGTTTTTGGCTGAGCTTTAGCGAAGCACATCACTCATGGGGCTGGAGAAATGTCATCTCTGTCTGCTTATCTGTCCGCACGATATCTGGAAAATTATCGACCTATAGACCTGAACTTTTGCATAAAGCTTCATTTATACATTAGCAACACTCAGTTTGATGATGGCGCTCCATGTCATTCCATGAGATTTGGCTGAGCGTTAGTGAATATTTTTACATTGGTCTTTATGGGTTATCATGATGGCAACAAGGCAATAGCAGAATAAATAAATTTGTAAACAAACCGAATCCAATCATTCGGTATTTAAAAATGTGAATTATATTCATAGAGCAAAAAGAAAAAAAGATTGAAAGTCATTATTTAAACTGGGCGATAAGATTTAATTTCAGCTCACTCCTGCGTTGTAGTATCCTAGCTCACATGAACAAAAATTGAATGCATTATGTTGCAAGACTTGCATCTGTTGACTTTTGATTTTGCGTCAAACTTCATTTCTACATATACATGAACAAGTTCCATGATGGTGCCTGTCCAACCATAAAATTCGGCTAAGCGTTATCGAAGATTATGACTCTGAAGGCTGATACAGTTTCATTTTGTCTGCCGGAGGATATGTACACATTTCTTTACAATTGTCCGTCTTTTTATCCGTCCACAGGACATCTCGAGGATGAAATAGGCTATCAAGAGGGAGTTCCTAAACTAGAAAGACTCTTCGATAGGTCTATTTCGTTTTCTACCACCGAATACAGACCACACATTTTATTAGTAATAATATAAGTACATGCCCCCGCATTAACTAGGTTTTGGCTAGGTTACAGCTATTAATATTTACACGTAAGATAGTTCAATCATGTAACAAATGGCTTAACAATTTTCCTATCTTTATTTGTGGCAAACGCTAATTTGGAGTGGCAGTTTTTAAATACATTACTATCCAGAGAGATGGGAATGCATGTTCGCAAGTGAATATTTATAGATGGCATTAAACTTTTATATGGCTCTAGCAAAGTAGCCAGGGTTTGTATACTAAAATATAGTACCTTTGAAAAAATGTATTTTCATGAGTATTTGAAAATATATTAATTTCTTGAGCGTTTTTCACAAACTAATTTAGCATTTCAATACATGTTCAGTATCAGTCTCCTTTTCATCCGTCTACTGCCATTACCATATTTTGTAGGGGTCGAAAGATCTAAACATTGGTAAGACCGGTAAATCTTATACAACATGATTAGGGGTAAAATCGTATTATTACACTCATATAAAAAATATGGACATATTTTACCACTGACAAAAGATGATTTTCAAACACTTGGATATCTCCATTAAGAGTAGGAATAATCTCGCCTGGCCACACAGCTCGTGCTTGAATCCAATTTACTCTACAAATATTGTATTACTCGTATTTGTAACGTCAGATTAAAAATTAATCTTAACCCCCACATATAATGCGTGCTTTGCTTACTATGCCGAGAATCTATATTGAAGCTTTGGCGAGATTATTGAAATATTGTAAACAATCAAAACTATAATAAAAATAACTACTTTATTGCACGAGAACAAATGTGGTGCATCACAGTCGTCATAATGATACGCAGATTTTCAAATGTCATTTACAATCTTACTTTCTCTGGAACCACATTCATACGTTCTTGCATCAGTGGTGGTAAGTTAAGCTTTAAGTTTTAAACATTTTGAATTTAGTCTTCCCAACGACTTTCAAAACTTTACTTTCAGAGTGCAATGCCTCGGCCTTCAAACATTTGTAGAGTTGAGATTCAACTTTCTTGGGCCGATCAATTTTTTTACATGTTTGGGAAGATGGTATGGTATGACATCAAATGCTATAGTTTATCGTTGTACTTGAATCCCGTCCCTTCCCATAGCTTCAACTGATGAACGTCTCTTCCCCGACTTAACTCACATTTGAATATTCAGTACAGTACAGGACAACCTCAAGTATGTATAGACAAAGTAAAGTTAATAATCCAAATTCAATGAAAGCATCTCGCTACGAGTCTCTAGCTTCTAGACGTGCCATAATTATCACAACTTTCTTTTGTACCCTGGTTACTTTGCCCCATTTGTATTTGCCACAACTACCCTAAAGACTAAGCTTATACGTTATGTGATAATATATGATACCATAATATGCTATTTTTAGCACTTCTTGGGAACAGAATTTTGAAAGATTACTTAAGGCATATATACCTGAAGTAATCTTAAAGCAGACTGGTCATTGTGAGTTTCCCAGGTGAAACTCCGATAAGGTATATCCCCAAAACTTTACATCAGCTTCCACTAAAATACCATTATCCATTAAAACTGAAGTTTTGACTTCGCAGACTGCAACTACTTCAAGTTACATTACTATATTCAAGTTACATACATTATATATATATATATATCGTATGGGGGACAAAGGCAGCTATGCATAAATAAATAAATTAAAAATTACAATTATTAAAAAGTACGTAAGAACAAAGTTCTTGAGTCATAAATTAAAAATAATATTAAAATCTCCCGTCACAAAGCTAAATCCAAATTACTGAGCCAGTTTAGAGAGTTACATACATTAATGTAGTTGGATAAAAGAATTAATTTCCAACTTTTGATTTGTGCATTCTTTAAAACAGAGAGTCGTACCATCTGCATACTGAAGTATCTCTCCATTTGGGATTGACAATTTCAGATTACTGACATGTATCATAAATAATACTGGGCTAAGAAAAGATCCCTGTGGTACACCTTTAGTTACCTTTTCTTCTGCGGATAGAAAGCCTTAGAAAGGAAAATAAATATTCTAAGCTCATGTTCATGCGTCTTTAAGCCGTTGACGACGAATAAAAGATGTTTTGTATCCGGATGAACCGTTGATTTGTTTTTTTTCCGAATTCCGAACTGATTTTCGTTCAATATTTTATACCTGTCAAGACATTTCTACAGTTTGTCAACGAAAATCTTTTCAAAGACTTTGCTGAAGACAGGCAATACAGCAATTGGTCGATAATTGCTTTCTAGACAAGGCAATCTTCGTCCCCGTTACATGAGTAAGGGCCATAGGCATCATATGGCTTTTAGAGGCGGGAAGTGTTCAATAATGAAACCCTCGTGTCGCCAAGTTAATTAAATTGGTTTCAAACCCTTACGGAATAATCTATTTCGTTTCATGAGGATAAGTTGTGTCCTTTTTTGTTTGGCATGTGCGATAGATCAAAAGATTTAGGCGGTACTTAGGAAACACCTACAATGGCCGGGCAATTACACTGAATTTAAAAGCTTGATTAAGGTTTGATTCGGTTTTAATCTTCGGTACGTACTAGGATAGTTCACTAAACAACTATGACACATCTGAGATTGTATAGACTTGTACTGTTTGAGAGTTTGTTTGAAAGTAATTGGCCACCTTACTATTTCCGGTTCAACCAAAGTTTCATGTACTAAATGAAAGAAAATGCAGTCAGCATTATTAATCTTTTATGCAAAAGTTGTGACCTTTTGGTTATTTTTAAAATCATAAGTCTTCACCACTGTACCAGATAGTTTTATCTCCATGGTCACGCCATGACTGGCTCTGGTCCATCGCCCTTCAGGCAAGCAGGCCACGCTATCAGTTCTAGACTTATTGTAAACAAGGAACAAAGATTAGTGTATATTTCTTACGTAGCCTGCGTAAATGATCTAAAAAGACAGAGCAAGCTATATCACTATACCAGATAGTGGATTTAGATTAAGATAATTCCAAACAGTTTTCTTAACTAATTCCAGTGTCCAAGAATAGAAACGTATATCATCAAAATAAGTTTAATTCTTTCGTACGTTAATGTGAAATATTTTCCAATGTTGGTTTTAACTTCACATTGACCACTACTCCATTGCTTTATTTCTTTATAACCTACTATTATTCCTAGAAAAGTATTCTGAAGTGCTTCATAAGGTATACATAGTTAAGAAAGTTACTTATAACACCAATATATTTCATTCCTCTCATAATAATGTTATTTTACGTATTTACTTGATTGTGTTTAGATTCCCACCAGACTTTGAGCAGTGCATTTCTACTCTACAAGTTTACGAAAGAATGCGATGATATAATAAAAGGCCTGCCCGTCATGCGCCTTACCAAGGTGACGATGACACTTTGGTGACATCACTCGTAAAATCAATGATGACGCTAAATCCAGCTTCATGATGATGTTGATGATGTGGCGGGACTCCTAGTTGTTTGAGTCATACAACACGACATTTTTCAACCTACCAAAGTTTCTTTTAGATTCTACATTGTAAGCTACAAGAATTGAAAATGTTATAATATAAAAATCATAGAAAATATACAGGTATCCACTGAGAGTTCATATACCAATTATCACTACTACCACACTTATATGTACCATACCAACTTACTAACGGTAGTACCAGAAATTACCATCAGATAGTGCTACAAAATCTTGTTTTACGTAGATGTAAGTGTACATCTTTTGTCTGCACTCCAGACAAACTAACCACAATTCTGATTCATCAATTTAATTTTGGAACCGTATTTTCATGACATTTCCTGTTTTATTATTTTAAAGGCATGCCTACTGCTTATATGCTGATATCAAATCCCTCATCTTGCTTACTTACCGACTTTGCTTTACCATTTCAGACTTAATTTCATCGATTCACCTTGTCAGCTTCATCCCAAATTCATGCATTAATATTTGAACTAACAATGTTGAGCAATTTCCGAATTTTATATCACACTATTTCTCGTGATTTGTCATGTTCTTATTCTAACGATTTCGATTTTTATTTTTAAAAATTGTATTATATTTCAAAAACTGTAGAAAAAATCACACGTTTAAACTTTCTAGTCAGACTTTAGTTTGAAGAGGAGTCTTAGATTATAAAGAATCATAATCAATACCACGAATAGAAATAAAAGTAACTGTAGCATCTCCAAAGGTAATGTTTCAGTATTTAAATATTCAGTATGGAGCCAAAAAACATACAGTAGCTTGCCTATTTTAAAAAAGTCAGTTATAAACTCATATAATTTTAAAAACTGCTAAGACGTATTTTCTTGGAAAGAGTCTTAATATGAGTGCTTTAATAGAAAACGTTTCATTTAATTTACTTCTAAAGTTAAAAATACAATAATTATATATGATACTGGTTTAGTTGTTTCTAATCTACTTTTACTTTATATTTACATACACAAATACGAATATGCTTTGTTTTGTTACGATCTTAATTTCATTAACTATTCTGAATTTCCTTTTGAATCATTTTCTGTAGTAGAGTTTGTGATTTGTTATCCCAATTGTACCGTCAACGTCGTCATATCGATCGTTTCGTCTCACATATATTCATAAAACTGGAAACCTTATACACAACATAATAACTGAAACTATTCCTTTTAATAGAGATTTGCTCACATCACAACAGAAAAATGAAAAGTTTTTCTTCAGTGACGAATCGCTCCCACACACGCCTAGAACTCTTGCTTCGCCATAATTGTATTTATACACAGTCTTTAAAAACTAGTAGTCCTTGCTTATAATGGTTTCATTTAAATAAATACATGGTTTTTATGTATCATAGAACGTCTTGTCAGATAGATCTTCACACGAGTTTGTCCAATGTTTCAAAAAAACTCGCTACCGTGTTAATTAATCTGTAATTAGTAGTAATAGTGTTCGTCTGTGAAAAATTTTACAGACAAGCCTGTTAATATATTACAATTTTATCCTCAAATAGTAGGAATTAAAAGACACAGCAATTAATTTGTTGGTGGATTGTGTTTTAATTTTAGCAATACTGGTTACTGTCTGAAATACTAAAACCGACAGTCAACAGCCCTAATGCACTATATGATTGGTTAGTTACAAAGGAACCTGCATGGATACATTTTCATGCGTAACAGTAAATAATTTCGTGATTATTTGTAACCGAAACTGTTTTACACGATCAATCAAAAATTGGAAAAATTGGGTCAAGAACTCGTTGGAACAGTTGTCCACGATTCTGCACAGATTTTGAACCATCTCGACTGATACGCCTGTAATTATCTTCCATGAACTGATGCAGGAACAGTTGTCCACGATTCTGCACAGATTTTGAACCATTTCGACTGATACGCCTGTAATTATCTTCCATGAACTGATGAAGGAGCAGTTTTCCATGATTCTGCACAGATTTTGAACCATCTCGACTGATACGCCTGTAACTATCTTCCATGAACTGCTGAAGGAGCAGTTTTCCACGATTCTGCACAGATTTTGAACCATCTCGACTGATACGCCTGTAATTATCTTCCATGAACTGATGAAGGAGCAGTTTTCCACGATTCTGCACAGATTTTGAACCATCTCGACTGATACGCCTGTAATTATCTTCCATGAACTGATGAAGAAGCAGTTTTCCACGATTCTGCACAGATTTTGAACCATCTCGACTGATACGCCTGTAATTATCTTCCATGAACTGATGAAGAAGCAGTTTTCCACGATTCTGCACAGATTTGGACCATCTCGACTGATACGCCTGTAATTATCTTCCATGAACTGATGAAGGAGCAGTTCTCCACGATTCTGCACAGATTTTGAACCATCTCGACTGATACGCCTGTAATTATCTTCCATGAACTGATGAAGGAGCAGTTTTCCACGATTCTGCACAGATTTTGAACCATCTCGACAGATACCCCTGTAATTATTTTCCATGAACTGATGAAGGAGCAATTTTCCACGATTCTGCACAGATTTTGAACCATCTCGACTGATACGCCTGTAATTATCTTCCATGAACTGATGAAGGAGCAGTTTTCCACGATTCTGCACAGATTTTGAACCATCTCGACAGATACGCCTGTAATTATCTTCCATGAACTGATGCAGGAACAGTTTTCCATGATTCTGCACTCGTCACGCACAATTTTCCATAGCGTCGGCCCAATAATGTCGCCGCTGTGAAGTTGTTATGTGACAATAGGAGACATGGACGCGCGGAATCACGAGTGCCGGACGCGCTGCGGTTTATCGCGTCGTGAGTATTCACAAACGTTAGAAGACATTGGTGTCTATGCTAGATGTGAAATTCGTAAGGACATAATGATAAGGTCTACAGCACGACGATTGTGCGATGAAGGTTCGATGTTCGCGGGTCCAATATCAGAAGACGTGGTAACCGATTATGACAGATTTCCTCAACTTTCACAAACTGCGCAACCACAAAATAGCTGACACACGCTATAAAAAGAAATTGAAAGAGCTACATTTTCGGTAATTCTACGCCACAGGATATGAAAAATTTATCATAAAATACTATTCATACGCCCAGTGGCGTATCCAGAGGCTGAGTTTGTTTGCCAAGGGGCTTATGGAGATTGAGCTAGTATTTTTATAATGGCACCCCAAAACTTCGACAAATAAGTCAAAGGATTTGCTTACTTGAAACTGTACTACGTAAAATAATTTATACTCCCCCCCCCCCGAAATCGAGATCTGACTTTAATAAAATCAATCAATCAATCAAGCAGGTCATGATTAATGCCAAATTTAAATTGATCCCAAATTTTACATGTAAAAACCGATCCACACATTGTAGTTGCAATAGGCTACGAACTCTAAACAAAATTGTATACACAACTCTAGCAAAAAGGGGGCTCTATTATGGGGTGAAAGGATTGTTAGGAATAACATTAACACCCTCAATACTGTTCCATTAACTGACATAATCCCCCCTCCCACATAAGATTAATGAAAGGACTATATGACAACTCAAAGTTCCCATACGTCTACTGATCAGCTTAGCCAATTCATGTGGTTGCTTCGGATAAATCTATGAAAATTCTCATATGCTGCATGTACGTCAGAACAAACGTGACTCTCAGATGTGACAAGTTCCAGCATAAAATGATCGCTGCTGATAGAAAACTATTAAAAACCTTAATCAAGCACCGTTTAATGAAATAGTGTAGCTAAATTTTCAAACTGTTAAGAGCTTAGAAATGGTGCAATCTTTTAAATTTATAATTGTTTTGTATCTTGTGCAGCTTATATATTTTGCATGCACAAAGATTTGTTTGGAAAGGAGGGCCAGAACCTAATCAAATGTTGCACAAATATGCGCATAGATTCCCATCATGCTTTGCACACTGAACACAACTGCTTTGCCGATGCGGTAACAATGAAATTAAGATGTTGATGTTATTGCGTTATTTAAAGATTGGTATATTCATATGAATTACGTCATCGTTTGTTGCTTTTTAGCATATTTTTATAAGCTTCATTCTATAGTTTTTAACGCATATTGTTTTGTTATCTTCATACAATATATACCGGGTGTCTTAAAAGTCCCACCCCCACCTATTCACTTTCTGGTGTATAGAGATGAAGTGATTTACTTTGGGGAATGTTAATATGGCCAAATGAGGAGTTATTTGATGTATTCAATTTCTGACCGCCCCAAAATGGGGTATTTTAGGGATAAGTCAAAATTGTTCAATAGGAACCCCTAGCAAGTGACATCTCATTTTAAATGTATTATGAAAAGAAGAATAAATAGAACAGACTAGATGTTTCTAATGTTACTCTATCACATTTGGTGGCCGATTAAAGTTTGAATTTTTTATAAATCCCCACAATTTAAATTACATTAAAAGTTATTGTGAGTCATATAAAACATTCACTCACTAGTAATTTTTAGAAATTACGACACAAAATCATAAAACAAGTTATTACAAGAATCAACAAACATCAATAACCATGATTAACATTGCATTTATTATGTTTGGTTTTATCTGACCGAAGCCCATTAGGAAGTCCTGGGAATACCAATAGGTTTTGCCATGCTATCTCTCATGTTAGTAGCAGTGTCTTACTATTTCTCAATTTGTGACAACCACCATTGATTTGCAATGGACTCATCTTCACCCACAGGCTTTAGACATTTCTTTTGCTAGTTCTTGGCGATCGAGAAATTATTGCATAATCGCATATCTTGGATTTGCATAATGGACATCTCAAATACTTTTTGAAATACAAACATTTTTTCATTGTCAAAAGTTTCGGAAATATTATAAGAATTCCAAAAGACTTTTCAGTATTTCTGTAGACAGGCAAATACTGGAGTTATGAATTAGTTATAGCTTAAACGGGTTTTAAGATATACCCCTGTGGGGTCTTCTTGTGGAATGGCAAATACTTGTATTGCGTGTATTTTAAAGAATTTGAATTTGAGGCACTCAGAATAATAGTGGCCTAACCCCAAATTGGTAGATTTGTGTAAAACCAAGTTGAACTTTGTCCTGAAATTAAATTATTTTTAATTTTTTTATTTATTATTATTTATTGCTAAAAATTTGTCCTTGTACACAGTTTTTCAAGAGCTTTCTAAATGTATCAACCAAATTTATGAATGTTTATTAATTTATTAATAAAATGTGGGTTAGGCCACTATAATATTAACCATTTTATTAACAAATTTTAACATTGTGGATTAGGCCGCAAGGGTAAAAATGAATAAACTCTGTATTAACACCAAAATATTTTTAATTAAAACATAAAAACCTTTAATAATTATAAATATTACAAGTTATTATAGCTGCATAGTCAATTTATGAGAAGGACAAGATTTTTTGAATGGAAAAATGCTTTAGGCCGTTACAAAAGGCCAGTAAAAACAAAACAATTTCCATTAATTTACTTTTATGCATTGTCTTCTTCTGATCCATTGTTGCTCTCATCATCTACATTAATGGTTTCAGGAATAGACTGACAGCTCAAAATTTGATTGTAGAACTCGTGCCTAAAAGGCGGAATGAATTCTAGGAGACTTAGTAGATCTTTTTTCTTATTTTCCTCAATTTTCTTCCCTTTAGGATACAAAAGATCCAGCGTTTCCACTTCCCTGGTTGTCCTCTTCTTCACATTTACACTGTAAAAAGGAACGTCTTCATTATTAGAATACTTGTAGAAGATTGTTTGTGGTTTATTCTCCTCGTAGCGCAGCCATTGTATTTTCAACCACTCTACTGTTTCCACTACTTCCACCTCCTTGTTGTTGATTGTAGCTTTCACTTTTTGTTTTTTTCTATTGGTGATATTGTCCAAATTTAAAAAATCCTTAAATGAAAAAATCTTCTTTTTCCATTCGTTTAACCACAAATTTTGAACGACACCACCTGCAAAGGTATTTTTGCATTGTACTGATCACAGTATTAGTTCAAAATGTTTGAAGCATCTGGTCAGCCCCTTGAATGTGAAATCCTTCAGTGATTCGGTGTTTTACGACAAGGGACATTTCAGCATAGGAAATTCGTCGAAAGATGAGTGGAGTGTATGGCTCCTAAGAGATAAGTTTGCAACAAAGTATGTAAGTGGTGAAGTGTGTAAACTTACAAGAATATTGAGGAAACCGACCATGATTAACCGCGATCAAGTAGACTGTTAGTGGTCTCAGGAGGCAACCTTGGACAATACAGTGGACGAAAAAGTCGTGAAAAATGGCGACTCAACCTTCAACTGTAACATTTAAATTTTTAAATGTGAGTACAACAACTTTGCCCTAAATTGTCTTTGAAAATGTGAAATTTCACAAATTGTGCTCATGTTGGGTTTCTATACTTATTTTAAGGAACACCAAATGAAAAGAATGCCTTTTGTTCTAAATTTCAACCTGCACGTAACCAAAATCATAACGAAGGTCCCAATTTTTGAGAGATGTGAACATTTCACATTGCTCAGAATTTTCACGCCTGCAATGGTCTGACGGCTCACATCACCAGTCAAAGTCAAGGCCAAGCATACAGTTCCTCCACGCAATACTGTATGATCCGTGTTTTGGAATAGACGACATCTTAGTTGATTTTATGCACGAAGGGACAGCATTAAATCACTAAACTACGACGTGCAGTACAGAATAAGCGATGTGACCTTCTGACGTCCACGGTTACGTTGATGCATGATAATGTCAAATCCGATCGTGTCATTCAAATCGAAAATCTGATTAGATCTTCTGGATGAAGAATACTGACCACCCACAGATTTGGGTCCGAGGCTATTCACTTGTTCCGCTAGCGACTGCATTACACCAAAGTTGACAACTAAGGTTAACAGAAAATGGTCGACTATTGAACGTATCATGAAAAAATTGTAATAGAAAATTTTGTAATTGCCAAATTATAAATAAAGTTAATAATTTTAGATGAAAAATTAAATTTGCTACAAACATGTAATTAATTTGCTAAGTAATCTTAGAGAATCAGTTAGGAAATGTTACTTTTTGAGAAACTGTTGTCAGTTACCTTTGCTTAAAATGTTATATTATTCCATTCTAATATTATATAATTATATTAGATTCAAAAATGCAATATGGAATAACATGTGGGGGGAGGAAATTTCGCCTACCTGATTAATAAAATCAGAAGAAATCAAAATTGTATTTTAAGAATAATTTTTCATAAAAGAATGCTGTACAGTTCATTTCCCCTGTCTTGCTCCTTGAAACTTTTACCCATACAACACTTGTACGTATACGTTCTCGACAACGGATATTTAGATTACCCAAAGGTTAATAATCCATTTTCAGACATTTCTTTTTATACTGGACCAAAGTGCTTTAATAAATTACCCCAGTATCTTAAAATTATTCAGAACTTAGCAAAATTTTGCAAGAAACTTAGTAGGGCTACTTGAATATGTCATTTTGGTATTTCTTAAGAAAGAGTTGCAATAGTGCAATAATATTCAATCAATCAGTTTTGATAATCTTCGTAATATAGTCTGATTATTATTAAAAACAAGATAAAAAAGTATTGTTCTAATACTGCTCTTTATTGTACTATATGTATTTCTATTTATCAATTATCCTAAGAAGGATATTAGTGTATATTTGTTAAAATTGTAGCTGACGACACTGAGCTAAATACTTATTATGTTACTGGATTCTTTCTGATTGTCAAAAAGTCTATTGACTATTTGTCTATTTTGTTTTTGTGCATTTTTCATTTGATTTTTTTTCTAAATAACTGCCACGTAACTTGATAACGTGGCAATTTTAATTTTTAAGACATTATTATAATGTACCTTGCTTGTATAAAAAGGCAAAAATAAATCATTATTTTCATAATAGTTTTACACGTTAGCTATTTTGATTGAACCGATTGGTGACAACTCAATTGGGAATTGGCAACACAACTGCAGTCACGTTGTATATACGAGTAGTTACAGAATACAAATTTTACCCAGTGCATGTAGAAGATTGCGTGCACATTGCAGTCACTATTGCATCTCACACACGCTGCACATTCGAGAAACTAATTTACAGTTCGTTCTGCATTGCAAAACCATTAATTACCGTAGCTGGCAGTCCAGTAGTTATTCAGGCCTATGCCTTGTGGGAAATCCGAGTCTTCTTAGTTAGTAATTACAAGGCAGTGATTGTTCCTACTTGTGTGCGAGCTGCAATTAATGCTGTTCATTACAAGTTTGCGTTATTGTAAAAGCACTTCCTGCTTGGGTATGCTTGTAGTGCAGCTTCTTCGTTGAGCTAAGTCGTTTATTTAATGTGGAGTCCGAACTGCTTTAAATACGAGTACGATAATACATAACTTGCTAAGTAACCCCTATTTTCAGGATGAGCAATCATAATCGCATCCGCGTATTCGGTATTGTTGAAACTCGCTCTTCGACTGGTTCGCTATTCCCGAATTTACCGTGGCATTAATGAAAATCCAATGAGCACCGAATATAGAAATTTGATACAGATTATGTTGTGTTGGATTGGATTTGGATTAAGTAGTATTTTTTACCTACAATACTTAAAAAGTTAAAATTAATCGCTCAAAATGCAACTGAACAAACCCTAAGGAAGAACAGTTATAAGATGACCATAAATGCAGTTCCCTATTTTCCACATGACCGAGAAAATCAGGGTCTTTTTCAAAAATACGCTGAGCCCTAATAAACAACAGGAACACAAAAAAACATGTTTTGTTCTCTTTTAAGCCTCAGCTTTCAAAGTACCTTCCATTGATGTCTGTACAAGATTGACCTCCCGGGATTTGAACCCGGATCTCTCAGTTAGAAAGCCGAGACGGTCATTAGTCTGCGGAGGAGGATACACCAGAAACTTCTAATCCTAAGAATCCTTATCTAAGGTATATTTGTTAATAACTCCTTTGCTTACGATCAGACAGGGTTTACTGACGAATGGTTTACTATAGCTATCAAATTATCATCTACAGGCACACTAAAGAAGACATAATGGGCTAGTCTGATACCTACGTACAGTACTAGATAACTAGATCACATCGGCCCAGGCTCAACCTTATAGTTGAACCACATAATTTATGAAAAATATGATGAATAAAGTTTTTTAGTCAGGTTTTTCCAACAACTTTTGCAATGACAAAAATCACCTGAACAAATAAAGAAAAATGTTCTCTCACATGGACTTTCTGATTGTTTTTAGTTACTCATTTTTCATTACTTTCTAAAATCCTCATCACATGCTAATATATGATATATGATTGAGCTAAGCTCCAAATTCACCTTCCTCTTAGTGTAGCGTCTGGGATTCTGATCACCTAGTCTGATCAGCGTCTGCGCTATTACAGACTAGACTCCTGTAATCTGGAGTCATGTGTTTCTGAAGAGATCCAACAAATTCGGCGACGAAGAAGCTCAAAATGGACTCTTTACATCGTTCCAACATCAGAGACGCATAGCCCAAAAATAAAGTATAATCTAGGTGAAGAGGTACTAAAAAACTACCCTAATACTCATTGACTCATTAGGTGCACAGTTGAGTGAACTAGGATGTGATAGACATGATAATTTTCTTTAGTCAGGTCTTTCCAACAACTTTTGTAATGACAAAAATCGCCGGAACAAATAAGCAAAACGTTCTTACACAAGGACTTTCTGATTGATTTTAGTTCAGGAATGTTTGTTACTCATTCTTAGATACTTTATAAAATCCTTATCACATGCTAATATATGATTGAGCTCCAGTTCAAATTCCTCTTAGTGTAGTGTCTGGGATCAGACGCTATTACAGACTCGACTCCTGTAATCTGGAGTCATGTTTGTCTGAAGAGATCCAAAAAAGTCGGCGACGAAGAAGCTCAAAAGGAGCTCTTTACATTGTTTCGACGTCAGAGACACCCAGTTCACAAAATATAGTTTAATCTAGGTGAAGAGTTATTCTCATTGACTCATCAGGTGCACAATTAAGTGAAATACGATGTGACAGACACGGTGGAGCAACCGAGCTTTCTACAAATAACGTAGGTATGGTAGGAAAGGTTGATTCAGCCCGAATGTTAAGTTAAGCTCCAGTTCACCTTCCCCATAGTGTGGCGTCTGGGATTTAACCACCACTGGGATTTCACCAAATGCGGTGTGTGGTATATGCTAAATATGTATGGTAACGATAACTGTGAAAAGTCTTCTCGGGGAACTTAAATTCAATATTAATAATTTTACTACATCACTCTTAACAGTTTCTACGGTTATAACCGATTTTAATTTTACGTATTGATAAAAATCCATTTAAACCGTTTTCTCATATCTGAGGGACTGATTTTGACTCAATTGGAATGTAAACTGAATTTACAAATATCATAAAATATTTAATTTTTAGGAATTTTAAAAATTTTGAATTATGATTATACTTAGTGACGTTTTTTTGGTTTACAAAGTTGAAAAGACTTTAGCAATTATGGTTACCTTTTCTTTACTAATCAATTACTTAAACACTCCAAAATGCGTTCAGATGCAACGACGCCAAAGCCTTCGAAATAAACTTTTCCCTCAAGTGGACTTATTTTAAGAAATGAGTGTCATCACTTTTAAGAGGAGTGTTCTCCAGTGTTTGAATCGCACGTCAGTGAAGACACCTCATCATTATGAATGGACTTTTTAATTTTAACATTTGTGTAATGCCCTCTGACCTTATTGTATTGCACATTATTCTTTTTGTACTTAATATGTTTATTTTTTGTTATATGTTGTTGCAAAATGGTTGCACCGTTGGTAAATAAATAAATAAGACATAGCATAAAGATATATCTTATGAAGAATTTTTTTATAAAAATATCTAGCATTTAACTTACCTTTTTTCTTATAAATATATAATGACATGAATCCGAACGGCCACAGTCTACTTTCCAGAAATCTATTGTGCTGTTGAAACTTCTCTACCGTTTATTTTCTAGCAAGAACATACATACAAAATTTGCTTCTCTGTTTATGAGGGACAGGGACATCGCGACAAGGCCGGGGTTGGGCCGCACCCAAAGCTGCGGAAAGGTGTCAGTTCACCTCTGTAGCTGTCACCACGCCGCTTCTAAAGGTTGAGTTTTTATCGGATATTTATATTTCGTGGGGTCCATACTGTGTGTCAGAAGGCGAATGAGTTTTTGAGCCGATCGTTGACCGGATCAGCAGGAAGCTTGATGCAGCCTTCGCATCCTTTTTGCGGCCGAAGAGGTCCTTGCAGCTCAGATCGAGTTACATATTGTCACCACCTCCACGCTCCTGTCGCCCGGCAAGACCGGTTCTCTGCTGGCTCATCATTAACACTAACTCAAACTCAAATCAATGTTTTATTAGAGTCACTTCCAAAACTTCTTGTTCGGTTGTTTCTGCATTTTTACGAAGTCTCCGCTTTAGCTGAGGTAAAGGACACAGTTCGGATGCCTTTGGGAAGTGATTAAGGAAACTTCTCTTGTCAAAAAGGACCCATACAATATAGAGAAGTTTCTGATTTAATAACAAAGGTTAACAATGACCATATAAATATATAATATAACTAAAAGCACATAACTATTAAAATAAAAAAACAGGATAACTAAGATACGAGTAGTATAGCTTGTTATTAGTATAGCTTTCTATTAGTATAGCTTTTGCTAGTATAGCTTTTACTAGTATAGCTTTCTATTAGTATAGCTTTTTGTAGAAAATTAGCGCTAGCTTTTATTAGTATAGCTTTTGCTAGTATAGCTTTTACTAGTATAGCTTTCTATTAGTATAGCTTTTTGTAGAAAATTAGCGCTAGCTTTTATTAGTATAGCTTTATATTAGTATAGCTTTTACTAGTATAGCTTTCTATTAGTATAGCTTTTTGTAGAAAATTAGCGCTAGCTTTTATTAGTATAGCTTTTATTAGTATAGCTTTTACTAGTATAGCTTGACATTAGTATAACTTTATATTAGTATAGCTTTTTGTAGAAAATTAGCGCTATACATTTAATTTGAGTTTGAGTTTATCAATGAATGGCCTACTCGATTGGAAACATCTTTCCACAAATACCTATTCACCTTTACGACGTTTTTCCTCTTGTAATTTTTAACTTCAGGAGTACTGCGATACCACTGATTGTAGACTTTAATTCCTGTCCTCCTGATACACTATTGGACAGTGCACGGTGCTGGTGTCGGGTTAACGTGGCGGACATTGTCACTGATAGTTACAAATGCAAAGAAGAACTAGTTCATCCAGTATTTTATAAATATTACCAAACAGAGTCTATAACTTGTTACGGGTGGTGGAATGAGTGTTAGGTTAATGATATGATTAACTCTGATTCGCCATCATTACGTTAAGATGGCAAGTCTGAATTGTGTTGTGTTAACGATATATAAGAATTAATCGTATATACATACCAGGTGTCTTATACACATTTGGTGGCCAATTCAAGTTTTAATTTTTTATAAAACTCCCACAGTTTAAATTACATTTAAAGTTATCCTAAGGCAGATAAAACATTCACTCACTCAGTTATTTTTAGAACTTACGACACAAAATCGTAAAACGAGTTATTACAAGATTCAACAGACATCAACAACCACGATTAACATAGCATTTATTATGTTTTGCTTTGTCTGACCGAAGGCCATTAGGAAGTCCTGGGAATACCAATTGCTGGTTTTGCCATGTTATCTCTTGTTGGTTACCAGGAGACATAGTAACGGGACTGAATGTGTCTCACCTACTACTCAGTTAGAGACCTCTAGTTTGTGTCATTCTTTCTCTTTATAACACCTTTAAATTGAGATGTGACTTGCCGGGTGTTGCTATTGAAAAAGTTTTACTTACTAAAGAAATACTCAATTTTGGATGGGGTGGGTGGGCAATTTTCATTCATCAGAAAATTCCCCAGTTGGTCATACAAACATCCCCCAAAGTAATCACTCCATCTATATTCAACAGAAAGTTAATAGGACGGGCGTGGAACTATTGAGACACCAGGTATATATATATATATATGTGTGTGTGTGGTGTGTGTGTGTGTGTGTGTGTGTGTGTGTGTGTGTGTGTGTGTGTGTATATATATATATATATATATATATATATATATATATACATATATATATATATATATATATATATATATATATATATATATATACATATATGCCACTTCTTTCAACGTAAGTAGTAATGCCAATAATGTATCCCTAAATACCTACATTACTTCTTTCCTACATGTTGGACGCTGGGTATCATCCATTTCATGGACTTTTATGAGTTATTAAGTAATATCATGAAGGAGCTGTACATTAGGAGGAAACGAAAAATTAGATTCATGACGAGCGAGTTTACATCAGCGATGCTCGAACTCGTACTCGTAAATGCCGTGCTCAAACAGACCTCACTGACTATAATTAAAAAATTAAAATAAAAAACAGTTTGACAAGAAATGTTACTGAATTTCTGTTACTGAAGATAAGAAATAAATCAAAGAAACATTTTCAGTAATATCTAAAAGCAGTCCTTGATTCAGTAGCCTTGATGATTGTGAAAGCTGTAAATAACGGATAAGTACGTGGGAATATGCATGTGGCAGAGTTGATGGCGACTTTACCGTCTAAAGGATATCCTCAGTTTTACTACAAGTGAGAAAATGCATTGTAGGTGCGATTTGAAAATGCATAAATACATAACCACATGGCTTATTTCATGCCGGCACTGGGATTATTTAAATAGCCGCCATGTTTTTTTGAATAAGTGTTATGAATATTACTGTACGTGTGTTATCAAGGCCTTTATAATTATATTAATCCAGCTTTAAATTGTTTACTTAGTGCATGTTCCTCTGTGGGAAATACCCACATTTGTGTACGGAAGTAACAACTGGAAATATAATAGTAAACATTACTTATATGTTTAAAATCTCTGCATCTATTTGGATAATAAAGATTTATGAAGGGAAATTAATACCAAATCATCAAGCCATCCTCGAAACTTTCTGTATACCCTGTATAGTACGGAATAACAAAATGATTAGTACAGTAGTTATAGAATCTTTATTGCAAATATGTGTTATAACATATTTAATATTTAATTTAAAATTTAATTGCATTTCGTACTTAATTTAATTTTATAATTATCATCATTGGGAGTGCCGATGGCGAGTGGTCTAAAACGTTGGAATTTGAGTCTGAGTTAGAGATAACGCAAGTTCGAATCTTGTCTGTGACCGTTGCACTTTTTAGAGTACAATCAACCTCGTACTGTATCGACTCTCCCTCTTATTCTGTTTGATAAGATCCTCGCACATGCCAGTGGCCCATGAGGACGGACAGAATAAGGCTTAAAAGGGGATCGGCTTCTCCTTAAAAAAAATAATAACATTTTATAATTATCATCATTGGGAGTGCCGATGGCGAGTGGTCTAAGACGTTGGAATTTGAGTCTGAGTTAGAGATAACGCAAGTTCGAATCTTGTCTGTGACCGTTGCACTTTTTATCAGTACAATAAACCTTGTACTGTATCGACTCTCCCCCTTATTCTGTTTGATAAGATCCTCGCACAGTCCAGTGGCCCATACGGACGGGTAGAATAAGGCATAAAAGGGGATCGGCTTCTCCTTAAAAAATAATAAAAACATTTTTTTAATGCACGCTGTGTCATAGTGTGCAAACCAGAGGGTTAGAGTTAATAAATTGGGGGAATTGGTTGACCTACTCTCAAACGTGTTTTAATCACTTTCATACCACCAACCTCTTAGATATGCTTCTTTTCACGGCTTTTGTGAATACATAAGACCATTATAAGGATCTAAAGGTGACTCAAAATGCCATTCAGCAGGCAAATTGGTTCTGCGTATGTTATGTATGATAAAGGGTTTCTGAAATGTACCGTCTAAAGTATTAATAACCTAATCACCAAATCCGTAGTCAAATAATAATATCAAAATTTAGTTACAACTAAGTTTTAGTTTTATTATATTCATGCTTTTGAAGTAGTGAGCCTGGATTTACCACAAGCGTGTTCTGATGCCTGACAGTCGAGTTAGAACACTTTGTCTTGACTTGTTTGTTTTTAATTAGATTGTAGTTATATGTCGTCAGTATTTCCCTGAAGGAAGAGATACAATTGCAGATGAAATGTAGTGATACTAATTTTCGTATCACTAAACGATGGCAAATGTACGAAAAATCCTGCAAATCTCTTCTTAAATATAATTATTTATTTTCATTCATATTTAGGTACGCCATTCCAAATTTATTTGGTGACATAAGATTTCCACTCTAAAATTCTCACCTATTTTATAAGTTATACTTTTTACATTTAAACGCAGCTTTAACAATTCTCTATTTTTATTGAAGGTAACTTCTGACTGCCCTCCGATGTCCACTTCGATGTTCATTTAAATCACAGAATATCTACGGTTTCTTTTTAATTACTGGTAATAGAACTATAGACTATCATAGATAGCATACACATCGTAGAATAAAACGAATAAGTGTTTTAAAGTACTGTGGTAATTTAAATTGTTTGTGTTGTCATCATTCATTTGTATCATTATATTTCATCACAGAGGCCACACGAATGTACAAGGCGAGTACCGTAATTTCTAAGTGAGTCAAACTAAACGTATTTGCGGAAATAAAATTTACTATTTGGATTTGCTTACAGTTAGCGTAAAATATGTATCTCAACCATTCCATGATTAAGATATAAATGTTTTACTGAAACTCGTATAGCCCTCATGTTAACCGGACTATTTCCACTAACTCCAAGATCTTCTGGACCCATGTTAACAACCTGAGAAGAACTGATGTCACCCTATATAGGTTGATACTTGGAGATGTAGAAGCATCTATCCCACACGGGATCTGCAACTTGTTTGCCCGGCACTTTTCCAGCGTGTACTCTGAGCCTTGACGTCTGAGCCCAACATTCCATTTAAAGACAACGTTCTTTCATTATCACTCATACAGTGCAGTTCGGAGAAAGTCAAACGTAATTTCGATGCTTGTATCCAAAAAGGTTGTGGGCTCTGCAGGAAGGAACCTTCCCCTCAATATTAAAATCTAGCTATGCCGTGCCAATTTTAAAAGATGGTAACCGTAATATTGCAGGCAACTATCGCCCAATCACAATCCAGTCACCAGTTGTAAAGATCGATAGTACGTAACAGATTCAAGCTACGTATTAAATCAATTCTCATTCCCGAGCAGCATGACTTTACAACTGGGCGCTCTACCAAATCCAACCTAGTCATATTTGAAGAATTTATACTGTCTGGTCATTCCAATAGCCTTCAGGTGGATGCCATTTATTTTGACTGTAGTATAGCCTTTGACAAAGTTAACCCCACCATTCTTATTTCCAAGCTAAATCATGTGGAATAAAGGGTCCTTTGTTGTCTTGGATGATAATTTATCCTACACTAGAAGACTGTCTACTGTTAGATTGGCCAACAATTGCTCTGATCCTTTTGAAGTCGTGTCAGGAGTTCCCCAAGGCTCCTCCCTTGGGACCATATCTGTTCAACATATTTATGAATGATATTAGTGAGGCTTGAAAGTAACTTCTTGCTATTCGCCGACGACATTAAGCTGTTCATCAAGTTGGGTCCAAACGATGAGAATCATTCCATCCAACGCCTCTCTGGATAACATCTGGAACTTGGTGCACTAATAACCGGATGCAACTTAATGCGTCAAAATGTTTGATGATTTCCTTCTGTCGCAGTGAACCACTCCTCCAGACTAATTATGCCATCCAAGACACAGTCTTACAGCGCTGCGATGTAGTGAGGGATCTTGGCGTTCTCCTTAACAGTACACTCACTCCTGATCATTACATTGAGGTTATCTGCAGTGGAGCAATCATGTTGTAGGGCTTTCTTTGGTGAGCAGCTGACAGTGCTTGTCTGAACTCTCTATTCCTCATCATCCTCTATAGGTATTTTTTACTTCCAATTCTTGAGTACGCCTATGGTTTGGAAGCCGTATTACATCCATCACATGCACATCACAAGGCTGGAAAGGATTCAGAGAAGTTTTGTAAGGCTGGTTGGTACCAAAATGGGCTGGAGGTATCTTGAGGTTCCAGTCGACAACCTGATGAGACAACTGGATCTCTGTCCACTTGTGGAATGCTTCGACTTTGCTGATCTTTGTATTCCTCTACAAACTCGTCAATGGAATCGCCAACTGCTGTGCTCTTCTGGTAAAGGTCAACTTGAGGGTACCAGATCTACTGTTCTCTTTCCACACATCCACCACCGAACAAATTATTTGAAGTCTGGGTAACTCCGTACCTATAGAAGTGGACTTGTTCGACAACCTGCCAACGTTCAAAACCAAATTCGAGACATCTCTTTTAATTAATCAAACACGACTCCTTCCACGAACATTCACTTTCTCAGAAACACACACGCATGCGCGCGCACACACACACACTCGCGAGCGCGCATGCAATGCACAACACTCACACATAAATCACATGATGTTCAAATCAGTTTGTTATTAGTTATAGTTGCTTTCTCTTTGTTTTGTTCTTGTAAGTTATTGTTATTGCTAATTTTATAGTTAATAGTTTATTTGTTCTACAACTCTTTTGTTATTATCTCTATGAGATCTATTAGTTGCTAATCTGCTTGAACACTGTTACAATAGATTATGATCTTTTACTCATTTCTAATTCCACATGTTTCATATTTTTACTGTACCATCTATTTATATAATCATACATGTATTGGCATTGCCGTTGGAAATAAAAACAAAAATAAAATAGAAACTGAGAAATTTCAAACAACTTTTATTTGCACCCTCTCGATATCTCTTGATGACGGCCGTTCAAAATTTCAGATCGAAGTAGTTACATCTAAACTGTTCACCACAGAGAAAAGAGAAAAGGCATTAGAATTCTCGGCCATATACTTCTGTTATTACAATTCTTTTGAAATTTTACAAAGCTTCAAGGTAGTGGTAGAGCAGCTTTTTGAGATTTTAATGGTAGCATAGAAGTAATGTAAGTGAATACAATAGCAAACATAATGTCAGACTGATTAAAACACTGTGGTAACTATATGGATGCATTTCATATACTCTGGAGGTAAAGTGGTAAACCTTACAATTCACCCAACACTCCTGTTTAGATTATGATCTCATCACAAGGTATCTAAAAGTACCCAAATGTCTACAAAAATATGAACGTTAAATTTAATATTTTTAGAAGACAGACACACATGAAATGTACGTCTACTATTCGAATATTCCGAAAGAGATATTTTAATTGATAACAACACTGCCCGAAACTGAAAGTAATTATCAAGAAGAAGTTGACGAAGGAAAGAACCATGGGTCCACTAACAAATCAATTATAGTATATGTAATATTATTAGTAATAAATATAATGCACTTAAGTACACGCGTGTTTAAGTATTAAAGTAGATTTTTGATTTTATGTTATTATTTGAATATCTTTATTTGACTTAGAGAGATGTTATTTTTATAGTTTGTGGTTTTCAAAATGCACTGATATAGACATAGGTTGCCTATGCAACCCTTTACTACACTTTTTACAACATAATGTAACTTCCGGTAACCCTTAAAAGATTTTCATTCAGCGAAATTTCCAGTTGAGATCCAGGTCAAGTACACCGTACACCGGAAGTAGAGGTGGTAAACGTGCACTGACATTGGCGATGAGTAGCAACTGCACAGGACAGGATACCGAACCATACAATATTCATCCTGTAACACTTTCATATTTATGTCTGTCGGTCCACAGCTCTAGACTGCCTGCCTACCATGTGTGTCTGGTCCTGCCTGTTCTTCGGCCTATTGCTGCTGGGTCCATCCGTGAGTATTCTGCTGTCTAGATACACTGTATGGTTCCTATACCTCACACACATTCGTCAAAGTAGAGAAGTAAACATTTGGAACTGCAAAAGTTACTTTGCATTTTGTTGAATCTCTTCAAAAACTTGAAACCTGCGTCCTTTAAAACTAAGTTTGAATGTAATAACTAATCAAGTTGCAAGGCTCAGCAGGCAACAAGGGAGTTGTTGGACCTGTGGGTTTGACGTCTTACAAACTTTTAAAGTATTTCCCCTTCGATTGCACATACTTTGCGCAGTGCCGAGTCCACTGATCAAAGCAAGTTTTAAAATATCATTTACACAAAATTTAATTTTTTGAATTTTGTTGAATCTCACCAATATCTTGAAACCTGCGTCCATTAAAACTAAGTTTGAATTTAATAACAAATTAAGTCACAAGGTAAAACACCTAGCAACAAGGAGGCTGTTGGACTTGTGGGTTTGATTGTCTTATGAAACTTTTATAAGTATTTCCCCATTGATTGCACAGACTTTGCGCAGTGCCGAGTCCACTGATCAAAGCAAGTTTTAAAATATCATTTACACAAAATTTAATTTTTTGAATTTTGTTGAATCTCACCAATATCTTGAAACCTGCGTCCATTAAAACAAAGTTTGAATTTAATAGCAAATCAAGTCACAAGGTAAAACACCTAGCAACAAGGAGGCTGTTGCACTTGTGGGTTTGATTGTCTTATGAACTTTCAAAGTATTTCCCCTTTGATTGCACAGACTTTGCCCAGTTCCGAGTACATTGATCAATGCAAGCTTAAAAATGTAATTTTATAACCTACAAATTTGAATCTTGTTTTGAATCTCTTCAACATCTTGAAACCTTAATTCATCTTTTAAAACTAAGTTTTGATTTAATAAAAAATCAAGTCATAATGCTCAATATCAGGAAACAAGGGAGTTGTTGGATCTGTGGGTTTGATGTCATAAAATTTAAGAGTATTACCTCTTTGATGACTCACAAACTTTGCCCAGTGCCGAGTCCACTGATCAAAGCAAGTTTAAAAAATACAACTTCGGAACCTCCAAATTTGATTAATTGCATTTTTTGAATCTCCATAACACGTGAAAGCACGCGTCTTTTCAGACGAATTTTGATTTTTATAACAGATCACGATAACAAGGGGACTGCTGGATCTGCGATGTGATGTTTAGGAAGAACTTATGGACTGTGAATTGGAATATCCCTCTTGATGGAGTTGCCAGCTCCTACTATGATGCAATTGTAGACTATTTCTTTTAACGAAATCGAGTAGGCCTCACAAAAACACTACAGTACAATTCTTTACCTACTGTTTTATCTACAGCGGCGGATTAACGACGAACAGTCCTTCCAGACAAAGAACTTTTAGAACAGACTTTTACTTGGTACAATATCAAGATCTCGTGTCTCGTATTTAGACCACTACCTTGCGTACATATTTCCCTTACCCGCTGATAAAGGTTTAATATAAGTTAATTGATTGTTCAATACATCATACTAATATGAAGACAATGAAGCCTTTCAAAAGAATCTACTAAAAAACTAATGTAAGAGAGGAAAAATAGAAAGTTTCCAAAATTGTACTTATTGCGATGGACTAGATACATAGAATAGAACTCCTATGTGCCATACTACGCTACGTGTTCCAAGCACTCTCTTTAATCCCATGAAGACAAATTTGCTTCATGTTCCATCCACATTATCGAAATGTTCATAATTCACTTTGAACATCGTTCCTCATGCGTACTCATTCCATTTAAGTATTATTATGTCCTGTATAAGTCAAAGTAAGAACAGTTAAATGTACAGTCTTCAAATGTCACCTGTACCTTTGTTTTAGATTTTGTCCAACAACATAATTTAATGATAAAAATACCGATTTAAATTTGTGACTATTTAAAAAAGACTTCGATGTCAGGTAAAATTATAATATTGAAACGAATCAACACAAAAAATGACATTCCATACAAACTTGTATGTGACGAAATGTTTTGGTTTTTTTATAATCAGTCTAAAGAGTATTGGTGTTATAATGTAAATCTAGTTAAAATAATACTTATTACAATAATATTACGAATTGTTATCTCAATAATCTATTTTTTCATTTTAGTATTTTTTATTATTATGGGTAATTTTCTTGTTCTAAAATATTACCCCCTTTTTCATTACTCATTTCGCCGCATAGGTTTTCAGTTAGAATCAGCTTGCAGATGTTATATATTGACATTTTGATTGAAACAGGTGTTCTGTGAATTGTTGTTTTAGAAATCAAATAGGTACAATAGAAAGACGAATAGAGACTGAAACACTTTTGCAATATAATGTTGCTTAAAATTATTATGTAAGTAATAAATTATTTATGTTCAGAAAAACTGTTTCACTGAAGGAAATAGTGATTTACGGAAACAATTAATTAAGAGCCCGTTATATCACATTAGTTTTTACGCAATTTACGTAACTTCATGGTAGAACGAATTTTAAACTATTTGGTCAATAACGGAAGCAAATTCGTCTTCGAATCAAAGGATCTGCAAATAATTCAAATCTGAATTACAATACTGGTGTCAAAGTCGTTTCACGATTAGCCGTGGAAAATTACTGTTCATGAAATTTATCACTAGTACTCCAAGGAAACCTCTACTTTTGATATGGAAAACCATATTGAAAACCATACTGTTGGTGTTGTAATTAATTTGATTAGTATTATTGTAAGAGTAATAACGCTTGGTGTGCAATTGTATGGTATTTTACTTAATAAAGAATTTTAATTGGCATTAAAGTATTTATAGAAATAGAATGTAATTTGATATTTCAATTAAGGTTGCTTGTAAACGTGAATTAAATACCATTACAGTACTGGTTAGTTATTTGGAAAACTAGTATTACAAAACCAATAAATATTAACAGTTTCGTTCACTAGATTGTATTAATTCTCACATTGAATCATTTTTTAATAACATTGCGCTTGAATTCTCGGGATGGAGCATTTTGTCGAAGTTATACATACTGGAAACGTCAATGTATCTGTAGAATACTTGCTAGCAATAAAATACTGGTTGGTACACAAGTCGTATACATTGCTAGCAATAAAATAATGGTTGGTACACAAGTCGTATACATTGCTAGTAATAAAAATACTGGTTGGTTCACAAGTCGTATACATTGCTAGCAATAAAATACTGGTTGGTACACAAGTCGTATACATTGCTAGCAATAAAATACTGGTTGGTACACAAGTCGTATACATTGCTAGCAATAAAATACTGGTTGGTACACAAGTCGTATACATTGCTAGCAATAAAATACTGGTTGGTACACAAGTCGTATACATTGCTAGCAATAAAATACTGGTTGGTACACAAGTCGTATACATTGCTAGCAATAAAATACTGGTTGGTACACAAGTCGTATACATAATCCGTCTAGCTAGTTGCTATACAGCGGTGGTGTGTACTTGAGCTATTTGTTACAAAAACTACAGTCACCGGAAACCGGTTTAGGTCCCATTCTGCGATACGGGCCAAGGTCACTCGATCTCGATGATCGAATAGGTAATACGCCAACAACCTATCTATCACCCAGCATCGGAGAGTATAGAAGGAACAGGTCTAGACGGTGGTGGGGGAAGGGAAAACCAAATGATCTACCGTACTTAATCGATGTGACATAACTAAATTGCTATAGACGGCTTTTGCTAACAACCTGGTCGTAACCAAACCCACCAATGTTTTGTCGTCGAAAGTAAGAGTTTGGATATCATTTTATGGATGCTATCTAATACTTGGTTGTAGCCACATACATAGATATTTTTGCTAATTTTCAAGCCAACAAAGTGGAGAAAAACATTAACAAAATGTATAGAAAAACGTAATTATGTCCATATTCGTGGTGGTTATGTCTTGTTAGTGTTTTGGAGAAGGATGCGTGAATACTAAATGAACAAAAAATGTTCCATACGCATTTCTATTACCAAGACTGCACTTTAAAAATTATGAAAATTCCAGTTTCAAAATGAGGAACATTAACATATCTTAAGCTAAAACGCTAATTTTTTACACATAAAGAAGATACTCGAGACTTCTCTTGAGTAAAAGTGGGTATCCAGGATATACACGCTCCGTTATCTAAGGATAAATGTAATTAATTTATTACTCAAATGGTGACTGAATATCAGTTTGTCTTCAAATATCTGACCGGAATCAGGTCCAGTTCTCTTCCGAATCATTTATTCCCAACAGAAATACGTATATATTAGTAGCCTACGAGGAAATGATGACAAATGTCAAATGAATTTGTGATAAGTTCCGTGATTAGCGTATATAGCGCATGTATTGTAATACGAATATGCTACAAACCTCATTACGATTGCATTACGCGTAATGTCACTGCAGGTTACACCGTGCCCGTAGGCCTCTTCAGCTGCTGTTAAGACGTCGAGATTGATGACAGAGGTAACGACTAGTTCTACTATTGCAGGCATTCAAATCTAGCCTTTCTAATTAGTCTAATCTACTTCAGAGGGTAACTGATGGAGTGAGAGGAGCTCCTTTAGTGTTCATGGGTAGTCTGGTCACGCGAGGGTGCTGTCCTCGGGACGCTGGAACAGAGCTGGAGAACTCTTCTTCCTCATGGAATTTCGACAGGAAACGGTCAACTACTCCAAACTTACCCATCCTGAATATCCTCTCACCCCGGAGGCAAGCGCAAAGGTTCTTTTAAGACTAAGTGCAACCCAGCAGGGATTACTTCTGGCTGGTTTATACCTTCCAGTTGAACCTACCACTGGGCACGGCAAAAACCGATGTGTCACTTAAATCTGGGCAACCTTATGGATGACCAGGACTGGCCACGAAAATCACTAACGTCGAAATTATGGGGTGCAAGGGCAGTTCGATAGGTCTAGTCTACTGCGGAAGATGACTGTTGGAGTTGGTGGGGTTCGTCCTCTAAGTATCAGAGGTTCTTGCTAGCCTCAACAAGGGTGTGCCACCCCCTGCCTTTCTTTGACTGAAGAGGCTGGTTCAGAGCTGGCCTCCCCTTCTTCCGGGGAGACATGACTTAGAGGTTAGTGTTCTAATTCTCCATTCTTCCTCATGGATATAAATATGAGGGGGCCCCTACCCCCTAACTTTACACACCCTGTCACTTTGAAAGCAGCGGTATAATTCCTACAGGACTAAGTGCAATTTATAAGCTTCTTGTCCAAAAAGAAAAAAAAGACTAAATGCAATTGTTAAACAGTAGACTCATTAGTTTGTCTGTTTTTCCACGAGTCGGAACAGGCGAGTTAAAAACGGGGGAATTGTGGGTACCAGAATAAGCATACGTTCCATCCTTAAACATCTGTTTCCATCCTTTTCCCCGACGGTTTTTCGTGTTGTAGCCAACTTAAAAAAGATTGTTGAGCAATGTAATAATATATCAAATGATTAGTGTGTTCTTATAAATTTTTTCTCAGTTAATCTTAGTTAAAAGGTCTGTGTAATCCTGCTTTTAACTTGATAATTTTGGAAACGAGTCGAATATAAATGCAAATGTTATTGCCCTGAGCCCTTCTTGGCATCAAAATTGACGTTGGGCGAAGCGGCTGACGGCGTTGAGGCCCCTGTTGCTGTTTACTCACAAGACTTCTCGCAGTGGTACGAACAAGCCAGCGGCCTTGAGGACGAGAGTAATGCAGAAGTAATAAATCCGCGAACTCTCAAGGCTTCAGTAGAGGAAATGCTGCTTAAATTTGGGTTTGAAATCGAGTTGTCCACCGTATACCTGATATATGTATTTTCATCGATGGTTCTTGAAATACAAAAGTAAGTTCGAATCAGAATAATCGGCATTGTTTCATAATTTTTACTTCAAGTTGCCAATTTTGCCCTAATATTAGTTAACAGGTTTTATTCTGTTACAACCGTGTTTTTGTCTGTAACAGCACGTTATGAGCATTTGTGGATGGACCGATATTTAATTCCAGTTTTAAAATGTCACTTATAAGAGCGTCCGTTATATCAGTAAAGCTAGAAGTTCATTATTAATAAATAATTATTCTAAATCAAAGCAGAAACCCAGTTGATTATATAGTTTTGAATATTATCTAAGCTTTGAAAATTTTGGTGGTAAAATGTTTGATTTACTGACATACATCTTATGGCTATATGTCTATCAAGTGGTTTCAGTAATCAGTAAAAAAAAAAAATGTTTTTTTTATAAAATATGCTAAACCAACCATACACGATTTTTATTTAACTGTTCACCAAAAAGTCCTAATAAATTACACAAAACGTAAAAATTAGAATACTGTTTTAAAGTAACTCTTACTATTTGGCACCAGAAACCACCCACCACATGTACCCACAATTCTGTGTGGGACGTAGAAGGACATTTGTGTTTTTATTTTGGCAATTTCCGTTGGCTGAAATATCCCAGTCATCTGTTATTTAGTCATTTACACGACACAACAATGGTACAGGCCAACAAACAGGCGACACAAATGGCGCGGCGTTGACAGGAAAACTTTGACCTTCTTCCATTCAGTACTAGGAACGGAACTGCGATGTAGTGGAGTGGAAATTGAACTAGTTTTTTGACACAAGAAGTGAGGTCTTAAAACGGCCTTCCAATTTCAATACCCAATATTGAAACTAATTTTAAATACAATAACTTCATAAAACTTAACTTTTAAACTCGACTTTTAAATATAATTTACTGCTTGTAATGCTATGTATATTTGCAACAAAGGCCATGCACACTAAAGTGATATAAATTTAAAAAATTAATTTATGGTGGTGCAAGACTTGCGGGTGTAATGGTTAAAAAGATAGAAATCCTCTTTTGGCCACAGCCCTTTTAGATACGATTTTCGAAGACGAGGACTTGTCGGAATTCAAAGAAAATGTTTAGTCCAATGAATCATATTGCCGTATTTATCAAATTAAAAAATGGTTGAAGATAATTATGTGAAATTTTACAGTGTACGTATTTGAAAGAAACTGGACAGGGCGATATGTATTTTATTTGTAGAATAAACAATTTTCTTGAAAAATAATATTTATCCTTAAAACTCCTTAAAAGGATAACACTTGTTAATCAATATTCTTGAAATTATTGAGGAGAGAATTTTGTAATCGGCCGACACACTGAGGAAAAACAAAGGAAGAGTGATCCAAACTCAAAACTTGTTCGTGTATTCACAAACCGTTCATAAAAGGAGGTAATTTTTGGTAGCCATATGAAACCACTCAAACTATTCTATAAGTTTGTTTATATTATAATGAAATTGAATAAATGCTCTCTCAGACAGAACCTGTAGAATTTTATTCTGTTACGTGGTAGACATTATCTAGAGGGATGTGATTTTTCGTCGCCATAGATTAGTAGATAATATAAGATAGGAACGTTACTCTCTTAGGCGTGTCTGATCAAATTCTCCAGAATTTTGTTCTGTTGCTTGATATCCATTATATGTACTCGCATTCGGATCTCTAGGGTGCTGCTAACAACTAAAAGTAGTTCAAGATTATTTGCAGTAACGCGAGGTTAGCTGACATGTACTTTCCATGACCTATTATATGGCACAATCGATTATTGGTTGGGATGATTAAAAAAAAACTAAAAGTCATTGCTCCTTAAGGTTTTATGATCTGCAATCATTCCTGAAGGCAGAACAAGCAGAAACTTTATTTGGATTACTCCACGAGGAAATTACAGTTCTTTAAAGTAGGAAATGTATGAAATATCTAACCAGCCTCTTATGAATGCGTCTGAAGATAAAAGCGTCATATCTACGTTTATGGGAATGAGGTGACAGTTACAAAAACAGCTGAGTTTTAAGTGGAAGTGACATGTTTTTTAGTTATTTATGACTTGTAATGAAATTTAAATCAAAATTGACATGTTTTTTAATAAAACTATTCTTACGAAAATTGTTTTTAATAATTGGAAACGTGTCGTTTCCTCAAGTCATCCTTCATGCACATCCTTATCTTCAAATTTTTGTCTGATTACAAGAGGTCTATAAATTCTGTCTACAATGCCTACCTCTCTTGGTGGAATGATTGAATGTTTTTTTTTCTCTTGTTGTTCTTGTCTTCAAAGGATTTACCTGGGTTGTAACCCAAATTTCGTTTAAAAGTTAAGAAAGAATAATTAAAATCGAATGCAGATTTCACCATCTTTAAGTGAAATGTAAAAAGTTTAGATTTGAAGCTCATATTTCAGTCACTGTAGTTAAAATGTGGTTTCCCCTAATACCTAGACGGTCTGCGTTTTCTATTATCACTCCAGGGGTTCGAATTCATATACTGGCTAGGGCATGGAATTTACACACACTAAGAAATAAACATCTGAGCATAAACTGAACTGAAGTTATGTTTTTATAGGCACAGTGCTAGATATTCAGATCACCCAAAGAAACCGAAAAAATAAAAGAAAGTCTAAGCCCCAAATTAGTGGGACTTCCTTTGACTTTCCTCTGAGCGAAAACAGAAAATCTTATGGATATTTTTGACGACCTCTAAAGTGGTGCTGGTGGGGCCATATGTCGGCTTGATGAACGAAAAACAGACTGGAAGCACACTAAATACTAAATTTCTAAATCTTACATAGAAGAAAATATTATTGAATCTACTGTACAATTATCAAAATAAATGTAAAACACAAATGCAGTGCCAAATTGATTGATATAAACTACTAGTTAAGCTTTTGTCTGAAGGTGAAGGCACTTTTGTAAAATACTATTACAACTACGGGTATGCGAATGAGTTGACAGTTACAAAAACTATGAACAGAAAATAACAGTTAAAGCTGATAGACATTGAAAATAATCGCGTAATTACTTTGATAAAATCCTACTTTTTAGGTCAGCCTCATGACTACAGGAAATGGTTCAGTTTATGACTAACGGAAACAGTGAAATTTATTATCCTCGTCTGTCGGATGGATTGAAATTGAAATTATGATAATACAATATTAGTGCTAAAACATAAATTGCAATGTTTGTATAACAGATTATAACTATGATTAGTAGCATGCATCAGAATTAGAATTCATTTGGATTTTAAGAGAGGGATAGTTACGAAAATACGAAGGATATTCATAAAATTCTCTTTCAGAATTTTGAAAAAAAGGTAAAATATAGAAAAAGTACATGTGAAGCAAAATTTTTGAAAGTTTATTATCAATCCAAATGAATGAGGGTTTTTAACAAAATCATATTACTAAAATTCGCATACACAAAAATTAAAACTTTGTCTTTATTTTGTGTAGCGTTTTTAAAGCTATATTGGTTGATTTTTTAAATTAAAACTTAAAGTAAATGACAATTTTAGGAAAGAAATATAATCAGCAACAACAACAGCAACAGCAACAGTAACAACAAACAACAGCAACAGTAACTATAAAGTTTTAATTTTAAGATGGTAGACATTATAAATGAAAATATGCCTATTGTTAAAAATCTACACTGCCGGGGTTTGGTATGAAATGTATGTACACACACACATAAACACATGCATTTCTGATGGTGCTACTAAATTACCATACACTTGTTATAATACATTTTTTTGAATTTATAATGAAGATTACCATAAAATGAATTGTTAAGTGCTAAAAAAGATTTTTCCATGTTTATTACAATTATATATTATTTTAAATAAGAGAATATATTTTTTAAGTTTTCCCAGCATACCGACTTAACAGTACAAAATACCTGCAAAGTTTCTTTCATAACTTGTTCTTGAGACATATGGAAAACTAAGCAATTCAGGAAGAGTGTTTTGAATTTTTCTATGAATAATCACATACAAAATTCTTGAAAGGGTTTCATGGACATCCGGAATACTCTGTTTGTGGTTGACGATTGCTGAGGTCGTAAACAAAACTGTATCTGGTTTCGGTGTTTTTGTTCTGGTTATTTACTGGTTCAGTCATAAAACTTCGGAAAAAAGTATCCGAAAATGATGTTACATAGTTTTAGGGATTTTGCTGAAACGATTTTGTTCAGATGATTTGAATAAGGACATTACTCTTTCAGCAGATTGCAGGAAAGGCCTACTACCACATTCACCTTTTTTGATCTTTTGCTGATCAATGTGTTTTGCCAGTTACTTACTGCCAAGCTCATTTTGGCGGTGTAGGTAGACGTTGATAATATAAAATTAGCTCAGTTATAATGAATCTATCAGTTATATAATTATAGGCCATTTTATTAATGGTAACCAAAGTAATAATACCCTACTGGTTACTCCTAATGTTTTCTGTTTATACGACAAGGTCGACGAGGTATTACGTAAATGGCGATATTTGGTCACGAGTATGAGTTAAAGTTACGATAAAGCATCCTGAACTCCATACTATTAATGCTCTTGGAAATCGACTTCTCGATATCTCTTTTTTCTCTATATCTCCAAAAGAGAAGTGCATTTGCTCTTTTTATCGTGCACTAATTCAAATTTTTCTCACTGATAACCCCATACCAAATATTTTTAAAATGTATAACAGTACAGTAATATTTAAGGAGGGCGTACTTTCCTTTTCAATTAAAAAAAAAATTGTAATTTCGTCTTTTTCACTAGCCACATGTTACTGGCTAGGAATTTCATATGATAACCAGTATCTTATCCCCGCCTTCTTATCCAAAAAATGAACGACGTTTGTGCATTCAGGAGAGGCGGTTTCTCCTGATGATATGGATGTCTAGCAGTTTGTTTAGTTTAAACTGCAAACACTTTCATGGCCTTATTGTTAGTCGCAGAATTTTGAGAGATGATTGATTATAAAGATATAGCTAATTGAGCAAACAAATTTTTAATTTGTTTGCTATTTTTATTGTCTATTTAAAAAAATCTCAAAAATGTGTGTAATTTATTTTTTAAATATTCAAAAAATATATAGTAATTTACAGGGCAAAAGCGTCTGAATACATATAAATGACATCTAGAATTAATGAGACATCTACTACCATCCTACATCCTACGTATAAAAATAAGGGCGTATCATTGTTTGGAGTTTAACACTTTTCTTGAGGGATAAAACTCTAATTAGTTTACCACAGCAGGCTCTAAAGGAAAGCAAAATCAATTTCGACAGTCGAGTGTTTACGACACAAAATCTGGAGTTTAACATATCTAAGACTTTGTAAGCTCTGGGACTTGACTGTTAAAACTCAGGTGTTTGTAAGGGAATTATAGAGATATTATTGCTGTTATGTTGGCATCAATAGATTCCCGCCTCTTATACGAACAACATAGCCTACTAGTGTTTTGCTGCAAACAATGAGAAAGACCGTTCACCTTTTCTTTTGTGAACCTATTAAGGCCTGCATTATATATGCTTTGGGCATTATAATATAAACGCTTGGTTTCACAAACAATATTCAAGTTTTATTTTAATTAGTGCCTTTTTATAGATTGATTTAAAATACCGGTACATAGCATTTGAAATCTTATTATGTAATAGCATAATAAGAGGAGTGCCGATGGCCGAGCGGTCTAAGTCGTTGGACTATGGGTCTGAGTTAAAGATAACGCAGTTTCAAATCCTGTCAGTGACCATTGCACTTTTTATCAGTACCATTGACCTTGTACTGTATCGACTCTCCCCCTTATTCTGTTTGATAAGATCCTCGCACAGGCCAGTGGCCCTTGAGGGCGGACAGAATAAGGCTTAAAAGGGGATCGGCCTCTCATTTTTTTAACCAGATAGCGTAATATATACATGTGACTAGTCAGTATTTCACCATTCTTGTATTTTACTTGAAAGGCTGTATTGCTGTTTGAATTTTCTTACAAAGGCACAACGGCGATCTCGTTAATTTTGCCTTGAACTATACCACCCAATCTTTCATACCATACTACTTTCCGTCTACCCAGTATCTGAGCACTGAATGATCTTTCCAGGATCTTCATAACAAAGTCACTAAAATGTGCACACACTGGCAATAAAACCTTACAGTTTAACGTATGTTTAGCCAAGCGTCACAGTAAGAAAACGGTCTATAAAAAATTTAAAAGTGAGAAATTGCTTAACCCATTTTATTTTAACAAAAGCGTGTTAAATCTTACGCTTCATTTTGAACACTACTAATTTTTCTAGGGCAATATTATATATAATGCAAACTGAATTTTATATATATATATATATATATATATATATATATATATATAATTATCAGGTAACAAAATGATGAGATTCTACTGCATGAACAGTCTAGGGTCAGAATGCCTAGAATGAGGGTTGTAACCATTTGTAGGGATTATAACTGATGGGATCCGAGGAACGGCAACAAATAACAACAACAAACTCCAAATCAGCGAATTAATCTCTGTTCCGAATAACAATGTTGAAATGGCCAAGATTAGATCATGCTGCTGGACATTTAATCTTCTTGTCAGACAAGAAAATTCACGAAACTAACAGCAAACGGTTTAACTTCCAAGAATTAAACTTTGGCCAGAATTAAGGTTCAGAATGGGTTTTCTATTGATCATAAAATACAATTGATTACACAAAATAAAGTTTTACATTTTCCTTTAAATCTACAAGGGTCTGACTTAGTTTTAAATGTAAAGGCAATCAAATTTCCGTTTTTTTTAGATAGAGCATCAATGAGAGACAACTATAGAGCTAGATCACAGAGAAAATTTAGCAAAGTCAGATTACGGCTGACATTAAGAATGTCTGGAATATAAATTTTAGAAAAGGATTTCAAGCAACTTTTAAAATGCATTCAGTAAAGCTATTGGCCGGTAGCAATAAGCGCAATTACTAAATGTGCCTGCTTCAAAAATGCGACAACTTCACACCCCCTTGGCAATCTTTGGACAAAGGTTACTGTGTAAGGGTGGCATTTAAATGCTAGGAAAACAAGCGCTTGTATTAAGTCCAACATGTGTGATCATTTTAAAAAGATGTCATTTATGTCCGGGTTTTTTTTTGTATAGTTGCCTTATTCTGCTCATCTTCATGACCCTTTGACCTGCGCGAGAATGTTATCAAAAAGAATAAGGCGTAAGTGGGTTCAGTACCCTGTCGACAGTGCTGATACAAAGTGCCACGGTTACATACAGGATTTAAACTTTTCCTGTTTCTGGCTATTTCAACCAAGTTGCTATTGCAGAGGAATTCCGGAGAAAATTGAGTTCATTTTACTCGTTGGATAACACTTAGATAGTAGACGTTTTTATATCGATAGTTTTACATCTTTTTGTCAGAAAGTGAGGATGTGTCGATGGAGATCATTTTGAGAACACATCAGCGGACACTTTGGTCGAAACGAAGAAGATTTGACTGCATGGTGAGGGTGAAATTTTACCTGATTTTTGTTCCTGGACTTGTCTAGACAGTTTGGCTGAGGACCGGCCGTAATTTGGTTTTTAATGCTCTTCAATTCTGAGTCACATCCCAGCTCTAGTCAAGAATTTATGTCCTCAAGCTTTCTGTGGGGGTACAACTTTTTGCAGTTCTTAGTTGTCTGCATCTGATGCCATTGTCTAACCTAATGTAGTAGAAAACACGGCTGGAAAGACCAATCTCAGTCAGCTTGATGATGCTAACATGCGATCTTATTTATAAGTTTTAAAAATAGCTATTTGATTTTATAATAAACAAGCAGAATGACTATTGCACATCAGTCGTCATCGATACTGAAATAGTATAACATTTATTTATATTATGTAATGTCCCGTAATATTGTTATTGTAGTTATCCATAGTAAAATGTCCTAGCAATAGTTCATGTACTGAAATAAGGCTAGCCATAATTACGTATTTCTTTTTCTAAATTGAATACGGTGCCGCAATTGTGTATTTTTGATTATACGTATGCTCACATTGAAAAAGTCAAATAAATAAAACCTAATTAAAATAAACACCTTTAAGTCAACCGTGAAGTCTTCTTACGCAAATAGTTATGAGTTATTGTAAGATTATGCTTTTAAAATCCAAAAACACTCATACAATCCATAAAATAGGAAACCATGTTAAAGATTGTCAGTCCTGGAATAGATAGGTATATCATTTAGATTCTAATTTTTATAATATTAAAGTCATTATTCATTTATACACGATTGCTGAAATAATCATAAAATTTAAGAAGATCTTGGTTTAAAACGTTGGAAAATTTGTAAGCGTAAATCATCATGAAACCGTTTGCAAACTTTGATAATTGAATTCCGCCTTATTACACTCGGGTACAATGGACAAACAAAAAAGGTCAGTAAGCTTTTTATTATTTATAACATTTGCTTTATTTTGAGAGGTTATGCTGCAGTAATATTGAACTAAGTGCTTCATCACATTAAAATTTAGTTCAGTTTTCAGGCGCACTGAAACAGTTCAAAGTGAACGCAAGCAGGAAACATAATTTTTAACATTTAATAACAATAACGGAAACATACATAATATATAAACGAAATATACGACAGTTAAACATTTTCGGGAACAGCCGCGTCAACGTGATTAGTACATAGGGTATCTCAACATCATACATAAATAGAGTCCAATAGGAACATCACATTCTCACTCTGTTTAACTCTCTGGCCTACGTAAATGTACTGTACTATAACTACTATTTACAAATCTAACAGTTGGTTCTAAATTAGTCATGCTAATAAAAACAAATTGTAAAAATATTTGTAATTTTATATTTTTAACCCTCCGAAATCTTTCCATTTCGATTACCAGCAACTGAGGATCAATTTATTTCCTAGGGAAAATCCCTCTATCCATTTTACGAAAAACTAGGTCGTGTGGTTATAAAATGAAAATTGCCTTTATCCATTTTACGAAAAACTAGGTCGTGTGGTTACATCGTGTGGTTATAAAATGAAAAATTGCCTCTATCCATTTTACGAAAAACTAGGTCGTGTGGTTATAGGTCGTGTGGTTATAAAATGAAAAATTGCCTCTATCCATTTTACGAAAAACTAGGTCGTGTGGTTATAAAATGAAAATTGCCTCTTTCCATTATCCGAAACACTAGGTCGTGTGGTTATAAAATGAAAATTGCCTCTATCCATTTTACGAAAAACTAGGTCGTGTGGTTATAAAATGAAAATTGCCTCTCAGCTACCTGTTATTTGATAGTTTAAGCTTGTAGCTGTTTGTAGTAATTTTCTTAGCCCCTTCAAACAGATTGGTGCTGGCAAGCAACACACACAGTTCAGCATTGCAAGAAGCTTTTTGAAGGCACACTCACGAGTAGAATGCAATGAACGATTAGTATAATCTACTACAGATTTCTTATTAATTCAGCGGATTTATTAATATGAAACTAAGAACCTTTGTAAAAACTCTTTACTAGGAATCCAAATCTTACAACGTGAAATGAAATGTAAGGAAATATTCCGATGAAAAATTCCTCTATTAAAGGGGCATCGTTGGGCTATCAAATCCGCTCTACCACTCAACCTCATAAAATACCAGAAATTCACAAGAATTGAATACAAGCAACGTCAATATTATTAACACATCATACGCATATATAGTAACACAAATGTTAAACTTATATGAAGCTAAATGATAATATAAATTTAAAATAGATATAGGATATAATTGAAATGATCACCATATAAATATGAGATTTAATTTTGATAATTGAATATAGAAGTAATATAGAATTGGCGTAGTTCTTGAAGTTTCGTGAGTTGAAAAGATTGTGAAACGTACTCATGACGTCTGAAATTAAAAATAATTCTAATGCTGTAATTCTGATCACGCTGCAGTCTGTCCGATTGCTCAACAGTCAAATCACTGATCATGACGTCAAAGTAGTTAAAGTGTGGTCATATAAGCGTCTTAACCAGCATCTTCTAAACAGTAAACTGTAGATACAAATAAAGCCATGGATGCCATCAAATACTGTTGCATGTTATCGTTAGTTAATTGTTTCCCTTTTCATAGTGAGTCCAAAACTGTTAAAATTTGTTTTTGTAATTTAGTTCACAACTTTTAACGTGATCTAGTTTTATGTATGAATTAGTTCTACGAAACATAAACGACAGTACTGAAACATTAGGATAAACTAACATTTAGGTAATTAAAATCCGATTTGAATTACGTCACAATCATTTAAGAATAAATATGCTTCTTAGAACAGAATAAAGATTCTTAGGATAGTAAAATTAATGTGTATGTAATTTATATTGTATTTATTATATTGTGTGCACTGTTATTTTGTTAGAAATAGAGCCATAAATATTGCAAAGTTATTACGAACAAATGCTCCTACTTTTGACTTATGCAACTTTGACTTAGGAAACGGGTTGAAATAAAAAAATTGTCTCTGACAATGTTAGTTATCTCACTTTGCATATCTTCTTTCCACCTCTACGAAATTATACTTATAGTGTTACAGTATTACACAAAATTGTTTGAGGTATATTTGTTGACCTACTCCAAACCTTTCAACCTACTATATAAGAAACCATTACGCTCCAATCATAGGTTATATATTCTGTGGACACATGATTTACCATGTTTTACAAGAATGGGGTAGGGGTCAGGTAACGTTCTTATCTTATCTTATCTACTAATGCCTCAGGCAGATGGCGGCATAAGAAGAACATCCCTCAAGATAATGCTATCAAGTAACAGAACAAAACTCTCAAGGGTCTGATCACAAATGTCTGAGAAAGCATTAAAATATTAGAATGTATACAAAATCATAGCAAAGATGACTTGGTTTGATGTGGGCTAACAAAAAAGAACCGTGTTTTGGCTAATACAATTGTGACTGCATAAATACTTTTCTTATTAGTAACTTACATACTGGAAAGAATTATAATTTAAATAAAAATGATGGATTTTATAATATTTTTAAATATTACCAAATTGATATAACACCAATAATAATGCCTAAGTAGACAACATAAACTTTAATCAATAATTTGAAGTGTTTCTCTAGCCTAGGATCTCATTACTGAAAATAATTTTACTAAAGCATATAAATTAACACATGTTCTGGGTAAATTCACTGTTTTTCTTACACAGAATTGCACTCTCAAATACTCAACAATTTTTAAGATACTGTTTTTAGTTACCTTGACATTTTTTGTTTGTATATACATTTTCAAGAAATTCGACATAATAAATAAAAAATTGGCTGCTATTTGGAATATATGCAGAATATTTTTATTAATTCCCCAATAAATTAAGTTTGATTAGATAAATGTTCATGTACAATGACATGGCGACTAAAACCATTTTGAATGTTGTGAGTTAATTGGAAAATACAGACAAACAAACACTTAGCAGAGTGGATTAAACCATTTTTAACATCTGGAAAGAACTATTAAATTTGATTGTAAGATCATTTTAATTTCCAAACATACAATATTACAAAACTAATGAAACAAAAGATTTCATACACGCCATAAGTTCAATCAATCTTAATAAAGAAGTACAACCATAAAGTAAGTACATTATACTTATACAAATCCATCATACCTAATTCATTTAACACCTTAAATCTGGGCTTTATGTATTAACAGGTTATTCAGTTTTGCCTCCTAATTAAAATAAGACAAAAGCAGTGTTGTTGTACAGTACTTTAAAATGACAATAACATTAATAAATTGAACAATCTACTTTCGTTTTGATAAGTTCTGGAAGTTCTTGCCTAATTTTTTAAATCACGCAAGTTTGTTATCACTGATTCTTCAAAATTTTGTTTCAGTGTGCCCAGTTTTTACCTCTGAACTTCCCGATATATGGACAGCAATTTCTTCCTTCTTCAGATTTTTCAGCCTACTATAGTGGGGTATGAGTTAGTTATTTATTAAAACTAATAAGCCAAGTACAAGGTGTTAAATGGGTTTCATAAAGAAAACTTTTAGTATGTAAAGTTAATGATATTTATCAGCATGTGATATTTTGTTAAATATACTGAGCGTTCCCAAAAATTTTGTAAAATTTTAAATTATAATATACCAGCTTAGAGTAAAAAAAGCAACCACGTTCCAATTTTACACAATGAAACTCTGGTTTCATCTACATATACTTGTATGATATAATTGTTCAGGTGCAATTGGTTAAGAGATAGAATTGGGTATTCATAGGTAGATCGCCAATGTTTTAATTTTGGCTACATCCCTGCTAGCATGGCTAATGTCGAAAAATATGTATGAATCTTATTTTACAAAATGCTGTTCAGTAGTGACATTACTTTTCATTAAACATGTACTACTAAGTAGGAAAATTAAACAAAAGCATTTCTGAATGAATGTGTTTCCTTGAAAAATTATAAAAAGGTATCGCTTTGTATGTTAATTTTCTGGAATGTTCTGTGCTTGGATCTTCATGCAAATTATGAATAACAATTCAATGCAGAACTAATCTTTTCCAAAAACCATCTATTGACTAAGGCAAAACACAGTTGTTGTAAATAGATATTATAATGTGTTACCACAGAAACAAGAACAGCATAAGAAATATAATAGGAAAATACTGTATACTTTTGTTTTATTATGCTATTGATCCAGGTTTCCTGACTCTCTTGTTTCCAAAGATTTTATCAAGCCTTAAAAATATTTTCTCTTAATGCACAACATTTGTTACAAGTAAATACCACTAGTGATGTGTACGAGTATACACACATTTCTCAGGGAGATTCATATCTAGTTGGTTTGTACCTGCCGTAGAACCTTCACTGGGTATAGCAAAAACTGATGTGTTTCTTAAATGTCAACAACCTAATGGTTGTCCAGGAGCAACATACCAATAACGGCAAATGTCAAAATATTAGGATAAAGGGGAGAAATTGATTGACAGTCTAGTTTACTGAGAATGACCTTCCTTAGTGCTAAATGTTTTTGTAAGTCTAAACATGTGGAAGTCCTGTTTGACTAGAAGAGAGCAAGCTTCACCTTCTTCCATGGTGACATGATTGAGATGTGGCCTTCTATCCTTCCTAATGGTGGATATAACATGGGATTTTGACATGAGAAAAAATCTATACTTATTAAATACTACCATAAAGACTTAACACTATTGAATGGTAAAAGAGAATACATTGTTACTTCTTAGACTCATTTGGGGAGTGCCGATGGCCGAGTGGTCTAAGACGCTGGACTTTGAGTCTGAGTTAGAGATAGAATAGAATAGAATAGAATATATTTATTTTTCGAAAGTAATTACAATCCATCACAACTAAAATAATCTGGTGCAAAATTATCAAAAAAGATGGTAATAATATTAATTCACATATAGTCTAAATTAATGACTGCAATTAAACTATACAATATCACAAATTATCATAATTAAAAGAATAAAAATACTATATATAAGTTTAAATGCAACACACATATTCTAGTATATATCCAATATATATTTACTTTCAAAAAACATAGGGCCTCTAAGGCAAATCCTGTGTAGAGGTTCCTTCTCCAAGATTAAACAATTTGCGCTACAAAGATTTTTATATTTTATTTAACTACATAAAGTCCCACTATATAAATGCAATTGTGGCAATATAACTTCAACAAACCTAGCCGCTTAGAATAATGTTTGTTTCTTTACGATATAGATTCAAACAAATTAAACTTGTATATTAATAAGGTGATCAATATTATCTTTTTTTAAAAGCCAAAACTTCAATTTTTTTTGCAAACCACTTAGCATTTGTACAATTTGCAATGCTTTTCGGAATAATATTAAAAATTCTAGGACCCATAAAACAATAACTTTTCGTAAAAAATGTCAAATTTGGCTTGGGTACTTCCAAACGTTCTTTATACCTCAATTTATCTTTGTAACAATTATTTAATTCATTCAAATTCCCACTTTTCACGAAAAAAATTTTTAATACTTTATATACAAACATATATTTTAAAGGGAGAATTCTTAAATCTACAAATAAAGGCCAAGATGGTTCAAATTTACTTTTTCGTTTAATTAATTTAATAATTTTCTTTTGCTGTGTAAAAACTGGTTTCAAACTGTTGTCAAAAGTCCCACCCCAACAGAAAATACCATATTCCAGTCTACTGTTTACTAATGAAAAATACAACATTCTTAAGACATCTTCCGTGCACATTGTTTTTCAAAAAATAGAAACATCTTAGTGTATTGTATAACTTTTTCTTTAAACTTTCAATGTGTTTCTTCCAGTTTACCTCCCTGTCTAAAATTACTCCCAAATATTTCAAACTATAAGTCTGTGACACAATTGCACATCTACCATTGCAATGGGTATTTTTAAGCAAACAGTCCATACATTTATATATAATTTCATTATCAAATTCTTGCTCACTTCTTAAATTGAAATTTATGTATTTTGTTTTTTCCGGACTTAAAAGATAGCGCAGGTTCAAATCCTGTCGGTGACCGTTGCACTTTTTATCAGTACCATCGACCTTGTACTGTATCGACTCTCCCCCTTATTCTGTTTGATAAGATCCTTGCACAGGCCAGTGGCCCATGAGGACGGGCAGAATAAGGCAAAAAGGAGATTGGCCTCTCCTTTTCCTTAAAAAAAAAAATTGTTATGTTATATTTATTTTAGAGTGATATAAAAATATTATTTGTGATTCTTTCAAGATATAAGCAAATGTCTCCACTCATATTCTTTGGTTCAGACTCGGCTTTCAAGTCCACACTGACGTAACATCATTCTTCAGAAGTACACCTTTTGGAATAAACGTGCCAATTCTTCTATTATAAACATAGGAGCTGTATATTGGTTTTTGTAACTCAGCAATCAGCTGAACTTTAGCTAAGCCAGACAAGAGGCTTGTTTGGGATCGACAAACATGTCACAGTTAAGAGGTATCAATTAATTGTTTGTTGCTCCTGGCTTGTGCAATCGTATCTAAATGCTCGCATTGACGAATTTCATTGAAAAAGTACCGTTGGAATTCTAAGGAAATTGTTCAAATAATTAGTCCTTAGTAATTTTGTATAACGATATTGGTTGTTTTGTTATTTTACTTTAAAACTTTCAACAGACTCTGTTTTGTTAATATTACAAAAATAACTCAATTACTTTTTTTTCTTTTTTCTTATCCATTCACTTTTATGTATCAAATTTGGTTTTTTTAGCTTGACTATTTTTAGAGATAATAAGTTTTTGATAAAAAATATAAAATAGCGGCTAGTGCCTAAACGAGACATTTATCAACCTATGTTTATATGACATACGACATGATAGTTCGTATGTGGGTATTTTTGTTCAAAATGAAATACTATCACCCACAGAATTTTATGACACACTTTTGTGAACACTGTGTGTGTGTGTGTGTGTGTGTGTGTGTGTGTGTATATATATATATATAGTGTGTGTGTGTATTTCATTATATATATATATATATATATATATATATATATATATATATATATATATAATATATACATATTAGAGGAAATATTAGTAAGGGAATAAAATAACTTATTTAGATACTTTGATGCGGATGATTATCAATAATCCCCCATGGATATCTGGATGTAGAAAGTAAGCTAAAGTTGTTAGTGGATGGAAGTACTTGAATTAATTATATTCCTCCAGTAATGTCTGACTTTCTCATCTAAAAGCTAGAAATGCACGTAGCCAAACAAATTAAGTTTTACTCCATATGAAAAAAGATAAACTTCAAGCACTTTCATGTTTTTTTTTTTGGACATAAAAACATGGGAGATGTCTCATTTCAAAGATGATATTAATACGCATCCAAACAGTTTTTAGTTTTTTCTTGTAAAGAGCATACTTTTCCAATACAGTTCTTAAATAATAAAGTAAAATAAAGTTCTAAGGATGTTTTCTGAATAGCAAAGATAATTATCGGAAAAAACACAAAAATTTGAATTTTGATATCTTTAAAATAATACATCTCCTATAAATCTTTGATTAAAAATAAGGGTTAAAAGCGTTTAAAGTTTAGCATTATTCTTATGGGGTTAAAACCAACGCATTGACTGTGGCAGATACCTTACAGCGTAGAGAGATGATAGAGAGTAGACGGTGTCACTCTGCATATGCCAGCAGCGAATGATGTTAATACAAGGAAATCATTACTTGATTCAAACATTCAGTTTATTTTCCCTTTCAAGTTACAAATAATCTGTGTTTCAATTTCATAAAGATTATTTATTAACTCTTTTTTTACAGTATGGCCAAATCTTCTCAACCGGCTATGGCGGATTGCCGTTCCCGTGGTATGGTTCCAACATACCTCAAGCCCCTCAGTTGCCCAACTATGCCTGTTTCCCAGGCTGCGGCGTGAGCTTCCCCTGTGTTGGCTGTGGAGCACAACTGCCCTGTTCCGGTTGTGCAGCTCAAGTTCCCTGCTCAGGCTGCGGAACACAAGTCATTGTCGTCAACTCCTCTACACCCAGTCCGGCGACGACTGCTCGACCCAGCACCCCGGCCCCTCCTCCTCCTACAACAGGTAGAGTCACTTCAATAGTCGAATAGAACTTTGGATACATTCATTGATCAATTCGGAATAATTTTCAATGCTTGGAAATATTTTGGAACCTTCTTCAGTAGGTTTCTTTCAAACTTTTGTTCTCAAAATGCTTGCTTAGTGAGCTACTGTTCTAAGACGTTTAGTGTTTAATGCTTTTCCAAAATCATTTTGATTTTTCTCTGTATATTCTATTATACCAGTAGCCTACTAACTTCGTACCCATATACATGCTGCAAAAGTCTGTATGTACAGATCTGTAATGTACGGGCCCAAGCAAAATAAGTCTAAAAAGGAGACTAATATCCCGTTTGAACAGTAACTTAGTAATGCACCAGTAAAAATGGGGTTTAGACGCAAACAAAAGCTCACTACTAGTTTTAATATTATAAAATCAAAACAACCATTATAATAATTTTATATGCAATAAATTCAAATGCTTTATTAACAGAAAATTTTCAGAATTATTAAAATTGATCAATGGATAATCCAAATTTTCAATTTTTGTAATCTAACAAAAGAAATTACTTGCAAGGACTATAGTGAATAAATAGCTCACTTTCAATGCGTTCAATTTCACAAACACCTTACACAATCATAATCTTGCAATAGTTTTAAAACAGTCTTTAAATATTTGTTTGTTATTAGTTAAAGGATTTATTACACAGGGAGCTGAAAAGTTTTAGATGTCTTTCACAGAATACATTAGGTTGCATGTGACAAGTAGTGTGAGGAGATTACTGGACTAAAGAACTTACAAAGGTGTAGATAATGGTTTTACAAGAAGACAGTTTTCCAATACTAGGTCACAGTTGAAGAAAGTTAAAATACCATGTTCTTTTCAAAATTCATCAATGTATCTCAACCAAAGCAATAGTATCATTGTTGCAATAAAGTTCCAGTTCATCATTAATTAAAATCAATGATACCCTAAATGATACCAATTATGTATCAAAGGTAATTACTGTAGGTTGAAAAAAGTAAATATTTGTTCATGTGACACACTATGAACTAAACCTTAACTGCAACTAAGTAAATGCATGCTGTCTTATTGAAAATAATATAATACGCATCCTCACATATCAGTATAACATACTTCTGATTTCAAAACTAATTCCACTCACATTTAATCTTCTTGCACCCCTAATCCGCACTCTGAAGCAAATTAGAGACAGACTTTCACAGCCCTCAGACAGAATCTGTTTACTGGTTGCAACCAAAATATGGTTGACGAAGGGGCATGGCAACTAAATTAAATATTAATTATTTTGTGCATTCAAGGTAGGTGTGGAAGGAATCAAACAGAGACATAATGTTTTGAGATTACATATTGCTACTTAACGCTGATTAATAAACTAATGAAACATACTAAAAAACTGAAATACCGTTTGATATTTGTTGTAATTTACCTAAGACAAACCGAACAGTTAAGTTCTTTGTTTCATTGTTAACAGTAAATATTTTGAAAGTTTAAAGTGTTGGAAACATTAGCAATTACTTGAAAAAGAGTGTTGATAGGGTAAGAGGAGCAGGTCTATATTTTGTGCCCACTGGGTACTATGCCAACCACAGGAAGAGTAGTTACCTATTGCATTTCTGTAGTTGAAAAAGTGTCCTGTGACACTGTGTTGTCAATATTCTATTTATGTCCAACTTTATGTCTATGTCAAGGAAAAGGGAACTAACCTTCGATTTCATCAAAGGTAGGCCTGCTCCTCTTATCTCAAAAAGATAAGATAAGGCTGTTAAAGCCTGCTTTTATCCTCTTTACCCAAAAATTCCAATCCTAGAGTCTCATCAAATATTCTCTATTCAGTTTGGTACTAATTGTTGACTATGAAAGGCATTCACAATATTGAAACACAAGAAATGTAATTTTGATCATGCTTCTGATAAGACAACACTTTTAGAATTTGATATTTTCAGCTGAGTTAGCACTGATTTTAATGCTGGCAGAGTTAAATCTTCCTCCTTTAGGTGTTGAGTTGAAATCTATTTATGCCTAACACCCACTGATGTGACTTTAATTGCATGATTGGGCAGATCGAGGTTTTTGACAATTGGCTTCTTTAACCACAAGTCAATTAGAGAAGCTACAAGAACCAAGAAGAAGACAAATCAGATTCATCTACTTTAGAATTGTAGCATAAGGTTCAGTTACAGGTAGAGAGAGATAAGCAACCTCAGCCAAAACACAGGACAGGAATATACTGAACCTACTCTACCATGCTCATCTCTTTGAAATAGTTATTTATGAAATCTTTTCTGAATTGACACAATAAATTTCTATGCAAACGGTGGACAGCTCCAATTACCATTGTTACTGATAGCCAAACATGGATTCATCTACATTATTTACACAGATTACAGCATACCTAATCTACTACATAAGCAGGAAATGAAGGGATGTATGTAACAGGAACACTTAGAAAGCCATTCAATGTCAAATTAGAGAAGATATCTGCAACCATTTCCTGTGTGACTAACTTCATCAATCGTACACAGCATCCAAAACCTGAGGCACTGTGTTGTTTTCGTAAAGTCAAAAATATAATATGGAAGATTTGAATAAGATGGTTATTGAGAGATTAAACATCTTTATAGGAAGCAATTACTCTTTTGTTATGACATATATTTGTGAATCCGAACTTGCTTTGACTTTTTTGGCAAAAATCTCATGTTAAAATTGTGTTAGTTTGTGATTGTGTGATGGTTTGGAACTATAAGACACAAATTGGATGTTAACCCAAGGGTGAAATAATTGATAGATTACCTGATATTTCTGAAATGTCACATTTAAATTACTACTACTGTAGTATACCAGACTGATAAAAAATCCTCTGTGTGTGGAGGGGAGGAAGTGTTGCTGGGAAATCAGATCTTGACTCAGGAACTTCTGTATCAACTTATGCAGATCATTGGCGCAGATCATTCTGTATCAACTTACGCAGCCTCAAACTATTAACTTATAAGCACACAAACATTGGCTTGAACATTTATCATCAGTATTCTCCGCCATGATGTGGTTTTTAAAAATCTTTAGACTCAATCTGGTTTGATTAATCGGGTGGTACAAGACTTTTGCCAAACAGCTAAAAAGGCTAAGCTAGTGCTACGCTGATGAAAAGTAGGACTGCACCTAGAAGGTGCAGATAGTTTCATGTTTCTAAATATTGACCCATATTTGGGCTGTATGATCGACAACTGCACTGTGCTCTATCTCACTCCCTCTCAAAACAACTGAAGGCCAAAAAGCATTTTGAGCAAAAAATAGCGATTGATCAAAAACGGAAAGCAGCAACCAAAATTTGACCTGTTGTTCAACTCAGTTCTAAAATTTGTCAACTCCAGATCAAGCTTTGACGAGAGCAGCAAGATTGTAACTATTGACTTCCATCTTTAAAGATATGGTGCAAAATTATACTGCATATTGTTTAATTAAATTTCCCTTATGGTTTTCAACCGATAATTCAATTTACTAATAATGCTAAAATACTAATGACTTACAAATTAATGCAAACTTTGAAAATAATATTGAGAGAGTCCAAACATAAATCTCATGCATGATGGAGTCATCTGTAGTGGATGTGATATAATGGATTTATTCATACAATTTTAAACTGGTTTAAATCAGGCCACAGCATCTTGACTGACTGCCTCATTGAAACCTGAGATATTTTTATCCACTTCATCGTATGAAATGCAGAAATGTACAGTTTTGTAGGTGGAAAATAAGTAAGCTGTACTTGATCAAGGAACTTGCTTCCCTATTACCGCTTTGTGAAGATTGGTGTTAACTATTGAGAAGAACACGAAGAATGGTAACCAGGGTATCAAAAGAAACAATAACATCTTCAGTAAGAAAAATTAAAGATCACTGACTAAAGTAGTTCAGAGTATGCTAATAATTGCTGCATATAGTAAATCATCTGTACTTTAACTAATGTTTGAGGGAAAACTCTAAAAATCTGAAGAAAAAGTGTGTATTTAAATGCCTGAAGCAATGGAATGTACATTACTTACCACATTGACTTGATCACTTGATCAAGAGGTTAAACAATTGCAAAATTGTGCATAGAAGAATGTAAATGGAGGTTTCACAAAATCTGTGTTGAATCAATCAATGACACTATAACTATACACTAAACCATCAGGAAATAAAAGTTAAAGTATGGGAGAGATCCCAGGCAAATTATGCTAATACAGAAAATAAAGCCTGGTTGCGTATGGTATATCATAAACTCACTTGATTCTTTAGTAAAATTCATGCATGACTCAGATCTATGAGAACCAATGTGATGCTTTTCTACAGATATTAAATGTATCCACAACAGATAACATTTGTCAAAACTCAATTACACCTTTTACAATACAGTTCACAGAGAAAGCACTTGAATGATTAATGGAATAATGGTTTTTCTCAGTAGAAACTACAGTCATGGTCCTTTTCAAAAGATTGTTTTACTCTAGAGTGTTTATTTGTCCATGTTTGAAAAATACCCAAAATGTTCTGAATACAACTCTGTAATTGAAATCTAGTAAATGAAATGTTGCTGTTAAAATGTAAAGTAAAAATAATGTAAAAACATAAATGATGAAGATAGTAAAATATAAGCTACAGTGGCTTATTTACTGTATAGAATCATTGTAAAAAATGATGCAATAACTAAATTACTTAAAGTAAAACATCAAGAACAAGAATAACAAATAAAACACAATGTTTCAAGCAGTACCTTCCCTGCAACTGTAATGAGATGGAAAATGAAACCTTCTGGGTCTTTAGCAGGGATTATTTTAGAGATTGAGATCAATAAAATACACAGTTAAGGTGATGCAAGAAATGCCAAACTTAAAACATATGATTAGAAACAGTATTATGAATGGTTTATCATTAAGGAAAAGTTCACCCAAGTAGAATTCTTCAAGTAGGAAATATTAATTTAACAGGAGGGATGCCACCATCAGGAGGAGCACCACCACCACAAGCAGGTGCTCCCCCACCACAAGGAGGGGCACCAACCCAGGGAGGGGCACCACCACAAGGAGGAGCTCCACCACAAGGAGGAGCTCCACCAGGAGGGGCATCACCTCAGGGAGGAGCTCCACCAGGAGGGGCACCATCTCAGGGAGGAGCTCCGCCACAAGGGGGAGCTCCACCACAAGGAGGAGCCCCACCACAGGGAGGTGCTCCACCAGGAGGGGCACCACCACAAGGTGGAGCTCCACCACAGGGAGGTGCTCCATCACAGGGAGGATCACCACCAACCCAAGGAGGAGCACCACCATCTGGAGGATCACCACCATCTGGAGGAGCACCACCATCTGGAGGATCACCACCATCTGGAGGAGCACCACCATCTGCAGGGGCCCCACCATCTGGAGGAGCACCTCCTCAAGCTGGAGCACCTCCATCAGGAGGAGCACCTCCACAAGCTGGATCTCCTCCACAAGGAGGAATGCCCCCTCCTGGTCTTCCCATGCCTCCAGGTGCGCTCAATTAAGTTCACAACCTAAAGTGCAAACTTATGTTACAAATTTTTTTTTTAATACAAAGAAATTGGAATTTTGAAAATAATAACATTCTTTAATTGAATAAATGGGCTTTTTACCTGATAATACTCTTTCTTCTTATCCAACTTGTGGAAGTGTTTTTTCGTGGAACTTCTGAAAACTATATATAGATGAATGGAGTCAGATATTCCATGGTTTGAATAATTTTAAAATTATAAATACTATGAACATATGAATAAGTCTCATAACACAAAATGGGAACTAAAACTGATAAAATTATGGACAAATTTGTCCAAAACCAAAGAATTTGTTGAAGTGATTCATCAAACAGATTATTAATGTTTTTAAGACTTTATGGTAGCACTTTTGTCATTAACTGATTTTAATTATCATGAAATAAGAAAGATGTTTGTTAAAAATTTATATGAATTTTGTTCACCCAAGAATCAATACTCTACAAGACTACTGTAACTGTAGTTAGATGCATTTATGCCTGATTCCGCAGTTTGATATTTTATGTATATTTTAAGCTGATATAAATTTCCTTCATGCAAATCATCGCACCAATTGCTCTTGAAGTTACATTATTTTTGAGCTAGTTTTATAATGAACACTTTATTGTTATATGATAGTATTGCAGACCTCTTAAACTTTTTGATATAAAGAATTACAGTATGATTTGTCCACAAAACACCAGTAGCTGAAGTTACAAATATGTACAAAATTGTTGTCCAGTCCAAATTTAACTATCAACAGTTACATTGAAGCATGACTATAAATATATAACTTGAAATTCATGACAAAATCAACTGTACTTTTTTTTAAAGAGTGGCAGCTCCCTAATTAATCTTAAACTACACATTTCTTTAAACTTCTGTATAAATCTATGTAGGAAACTTAACAAGCAGTGTAAAGGGACGGATTTAGGTCTGTTTGTTTGTTTAGGTCTGATGTAGGCTGATATCTGTGTTAGGCTGATTTAGGGGCATGTGTAGGTCAGGAGCCGATTCAGTATGCAGTTAGGGGAGGGGTCATAAGTGTGGCATTTCATTTTACGCATTTCAGAGTTTAAGATTGACTTTATATGGATTGAAAACTAAAGATAAATATTTTGTCATGGTCTCTGTGAACCCCTGTGTACTGGTTGTACAGGTGTAAGCCACTGGCTACAGCGGACTGGGATACAGTCCGATGTTGACAGTTAACACCCCTTGCAGTCAGCGTAATATGTGCTAAAGCCACTGGCCAGAGTTGTACCTGAACTAACTCTGACCTATCTACTGAAATTTTGTAATTTCCAAATTCCATATTACTATCCAAAGTTAATAAGAGAAAACTTAGAAATAATCAAAGTAAAATAACAAACAAGACAGAATCAAATCATAAAGAAACTGGCAGTCGCATAGAATATGAAGATTGTTAAGTTGTGTTAAACAATATTAATATATTGTTTAACACAAAAACAGATTAATACAAACTTGTTCAATTGTATGTTGTTAATTTGTATTTGTTAAATACAAATTATTGCATTTAATTTCTAATATAGTTTATCTACATATTATATACTATTGATTATACTTACTTATTAATGTATAATTAAGTTTGTAAATATAATTATCTATAACAACTTTATTCAATAATAATGTGAATAAGTCTTTCTAAATATTGTTATTGAATTTGATCTCAATACACCTGTAATAACCCACTGTTCAGTATAAAACGAACTCATTTCTATTCAATAAAATATTACTTGTTATTATTTGTTATAGTTTAGAGATCTACTTATGTTGATCACTAATTAAGTGAATGGTTTCCTTAAATTATAATTACTTTTCATAAAATTGTATTAGTATGTGTGATTTTAAAAATACTATACCGTATGCGTATTGTTTAGTAAAGCAAGGAAGAGGAAACTTCAAATTCATCAATATTTTACTTCTAATTAATATTTTTAAATCTTAAATCAGAAATGACATTAGGATCTTTCCCTGCCCCCAAAGTAAAGGGCTAATGATTTCAGAAATGATTTAAGAATTACATATTTAATTGTTTCTCTATGTATGGATACATATATATGTTGTAGTGTCTTGAATAGTTATTGTTTGGTTATGTATTTATTAACACTTGATTGATTATCTGATTAAACCTTCTGAGTTATTATTTAGCACCTTCAATAACAACATAATAGGTTACAGTATTAAAATTAATTTAATAAGAACAATTAACCGTACTAATTAACTGTCTTATGGAAGAGAAACATAACACTAAAATGTGAAATAAAAACTATTTTATTTCATATAATTTTATGACATATACAGAAGGAATAGTGGCAATATGTTTGTATAAATTTGTATAATCAAGTCTTTGTAATCATATTTAAATAAAAATAAGGGGGAAACTTGAGTTGTTTTACAATTAGCAACTGTACATAAATCTTCAGCAACAATATATTTTTTTTATAAAATTTTAAACTTGCTGGGGATTTGTTTAAACTGAATGGTTCTGGAAATTTCATTTGCATTTTTTCTATGTTAGTACAGTGTGGTCAAATATACACACAACACATGACTTGTATGCTGTATATATGTATATGTATATGTTAGCCATTTTTTGTTGAATAAAATCTTGCTGACCAGCAGGAAGACATCTTGGTCCTTGAATAAATATTTGAATAAATTAAAGATGATTAGTATTATAAGTGTGATTGCTTCTGAACTCTTCGTGGAAATCAGAATTAAAATATATATTATGTACTGTACTACCTTGCCAATGGCGTAGTGTAGCGGGTACAACAACGGTTACCGCAAGATAACCGGATCAAGCAACGTCGAGTGTGGTTGCTGCTTAGATAGGTGATCACTGAGCGATCCTGTCCTTGCAAGCAACCCGCCTTCCCGGCCATTGGTGGTGGTTCGAAAGTCACCCTTAAGCCGTTGGTCCCCAAGTTAATTGTTAAAGAGAGCTTCATAGCCGGTTTTTTAAATATCATTACATCATATTGATTGTGTAAAAGTGTGCTACTGACGTAATATTTCACATTGTTATATTGTTCCTGTTTTATTCTGTTGTCTGCTGAAATATTGTGCAAGTAGCATTTCTATGACAACCCTGCACCATGCTTGTATTTCAGGCATTTTGTACTAGATGTCAGCACTTCCTTCGTCCTCTGTCATAAGTGTTTGCTGAATTCACTGTAGTCGCACAGTGCAGGCAGCTACCACATGTTTTGTTACATGTTACCTGTCTTGGAGTATTTTTTAGTTTTATTTCTAGTTTTTTATTGTACCATGAAAATATCCGATGCACAAATAGAGGACTGGCTTCTTTTGCATGATGATGACACGGATAGTGAATATGACTTAGTGGACGATATATAAAAACATTTTGAGAAAGGCACAAAAAATAACTCTTCTGCGTAAAAAGTATATATCAAAACTCTACAGTCATTTCTCTGTAAATAACAGCAAAAGATTCCTAGTGATGTAATAAGGTGGAGGAAACCAGATTATTCCAGACGTTTGCCATTATTCAGTGATACAAAAAATCAGTAACACTACATTTCGAGATTTGCAATCTCATTACTTCTTCAGATAAGTAACTAACCTATCACATAATTACAAACTAGGTTAAAATAAACAAATCATACCAGAGTGTTGTGACACGTGTAAGTTAGGAATCACAACAACCCTGTTGTGTGTCAACGTCACTAACTCTAAAACATGCACTTAATAAAAAACTAAACCCAACACTAACTATTAAAACCGAACTAAAGAATACAGATCACAAGAGGTCTGCATGCACCTACCAACCACTACGACAGTTCAGTTTTTGTATCACTGAACAATGGCAAATGTCCGGAAAAATCCGGTTTTCTTCATAATACTTCTATTGTTAAAACAAACTTCAAACAAAAAATAGGTGGGTTGAAGAAAGTGCAATGTTACACAATATTGTATTCAAGTGCACTACTATAAACTCTCAATTACTCAATTTTCAAGAAAATAGTATCCCCTGGTGGACATTCACTGAACATAAAAAAGTCATGAAATATTTAACTGAATTATGAGCTGTGAGCATCTCTAAATGCCTGTGGTGCCATCTCATAAAATACTGTCCATGGGATACTTAAATTGTTGGACATCTCTTTCGTCCACATTCGAACTGCTATATAATATTTTTAGTACAGGTTCATTTAATCATTTGACCTCTTAGCTGACCATTCTCTAAAAAGCACTACCAATTTCTGTTTCACTCCACCAGCACAACACAATACTGCAAGAATTTCACTGGGAGCCAGTACTAACCAGAAAAGGGAATTGGTGTCTTTTTCTGACCACCATTATTATTGCTGTTTGTACCACTTAGGTTTTCCTGAGGTGAAGGCTTCGTAGTTTGACTTATAGATAGTAAAATTGTATTGAATGTTAAAACTTTGTAAAAATCTAACTATTGACTATTCAGGATATAAAAAACAAGGATGTAAAACATTGTATTGTAGTGAAAGCAGATAAAGAATTATATATAATTTCTGTACACTATTGACTTTCCAAGTTGTCAATGATAAAACCTATGTTGATCAAGTTTATCAACCTACTGTTTCTGCTTATCTATTGTTTACAAATTTGTTAAGTCATTGAGAAAATTATTTCATTTCTTCACTTACCAAACAAAAACTTTTGCTGTGATAGTATCCTCCCATTTCTATGACTCGTATAGGTTGTTTAAAGGGAATTGTAAATAATTTATAATAAACAAGGATTTTAAGAGTGACTGTTCAAGCTTCCTGGCCAAATGATATGCAATGCATAGTGTAAAACTTTGAAGTACAGTCAAATTATATATTGTCTTTTACTGAAAACACAAGATCTTGCCAATGAAAAGTAAGATTTTTAAAAAGGTGGGATGAAAATATACCATCATTAAAGTTCTCATCCCTATTTTGGATTACATCACTATCAGTTATAAGCATTGACACTAAACATTTCTTTTGTTTCAGCTCCTCCACCCACCACTCAGGCACCTCCACCTCCACCTCCCACCACCACCACCACTACCACCACAACCACTACTCCAAGACCAGCTGCCACCTCCGCTACTGTGTACTACATATACCCCAACTGGTGCGTACTCGAGTTTTATATTCTAACTTGAAATGTCTCAAATTTACAAATATGTAACATTCTATTTAGACTTTGGAAGCAAATTAGATTTTAAAGGTCTTCCTAAAAATTCAGTCTATAAATATCGTTTTAAAAATCTTAAAACTTGTAAAATTGTTAATAACTTACTGCATGTAGAGAAGAAAATCAAGAGTGTTTCTTTAAAATCTTTATTTTAAAGACTCGATTTAACAGTTCTGATTAAATTTTCACCTTAGCCTATTAAATGATTAAACATAAAATATTAAAGACTGCATGAAAATTATCTTTTAAGAAAGATTTCATTTGTAAATACAAACAATATTCTAAACAAGAATTTCCAGAACTCTAGACTTACAGCAATAGTGAAATACAAGATGTATTATGTACAGGGAGGAAGTTAGTGTATAGTTTGGAATTTTGTTTATTATTTCTATTGATAATTCATACATAACAGTGGTTTGCAGAAGATAAAGCATGTTGTAACAGTGTGATCAGGTTCTAGTACTCATACCAGTTTCCGTCATAGGTCTGTACGCAGCTTACTATACAGAATGGGAAAAGGTTTTCTAGTGAAGCTTTATGACATGATTCCTTGCCACTTTCCTTTACATCTTGTAAGTTTCATGTTGAGTAGCTGATTGGTCATGGTGTACCTGAGATTTAAGGAGAGTGACTTTCGATAGCTTCTTCATAATGGGCTGGCTCTCCCAAGTCTTAGTACTTGGTCGTATTCTGTTTATAGACTGATGTGGTGTTTCAGACGCTCTAGAAGGATCATCTATGCTGGCGGTATTGCTGTTGTATTATAATATGGAGAGGATAAAATGACAGACACTACTCCCTCTGTTTGAGCCATATTTTCAATTTCAAACTAAAACTAAACTTTTCCAGAGCTGAACTTTCCTGCTTCCATCCTAATAATTAAATGACTAACTGTAAGTTTAAAACCTGGTTTAGAGGCAAAATGAACAACCACAATACTTGGAAGTAGCTCTAGATTGATATGTTAGTTTCAAGTAGGATTTACAGAAGGCAAGGTCAAGACTAGAGTTAATATCTTATAATAGTTACGAAGATCAACTTAGGAAGCTCAAAGTCATGCATACATCAGCTCTATCAGTCATCCGCGTTGTCAACATAAAAAATTTGGGGGAACAAATAGGGGTCCAGGGGCACACCCCCGCAACATGGGGGGTCCTTCCTCAGAACATTTTTGAAAAATTGTAACCTTAAAATTATTCTTTGTTTAATGGTTATTTTTGACGATGGAAGGATTGTGAAGGAAACAGGATTTTTCCGGACATTTGCCATCGTTCAGTGAAACAAGAAAACAGTAACACTACGTTTCGAGATCTGCAATCTGATCTCTTCTTCAGGTAAATAACTAACCTAATACATAATTACAAACTAAGTTAAAATAAACAAATCTTACTAAAGCGTTGTGGCACGCCTAAGTCAGGAATCACAACCTACATGTTGTTGTCAACTTCACTAACACTAAAGACATGCACTTAATACAAAACTATACAAAACACTAATCATTAAAACTAAACTAAACTACGGAATACAGGTCACAATGCGTCTTCACTCGTCTACTGACCACCTACGACTGACCAGAGGGACTAGCCAATGGCAATCGTGACGGCTGGCTAAAACAAGATGGCGGAAATACAAGGGAAGGGGAACAGGAATGGGCCCTTTCGTTATTATTGGTTCATGCGAGATGAACTTCTTAAAACCATATTGTGACTCTGCATTGGTTTATTACAAATATCCGATCCGTTTGATACTTTTGGTTTTCTCTTTAGTTCATTTTTTAGAATTGGCAACCAAAGCGGCCTAATCTCGACTGATGGTTGACTGATTGGTTGGTCTGCCAAATTAATGTATGTTGCCTCAATTAATTTCCTTTTGAAGAAATGTGGTTCCCGATGTATTATGTGGGCTTCATCCCAATTCATATGATGGTCTTCGGACCAACAATGGTGTGCAATTGTTGACTTTTCTGTGAAACCCTTTCTCGTGTTTTCTTTGTGTTCTTTTATCCTTACGTTTAGTGGTCTTTTTGTCTCGCCTATGTATTCCCTATTGCAGCTACATTTTATACTGTAAACACAGTTTTTGGAATCCTGTGTGCCATTTTTTGGTTTTGTTTTTACGAGACTTTGTCTAAGAGTGTTGTTTGTTTTAAACGCGGTTCTAATGTTGTACTTTCTTTGGGTGCCAATTCTAAAAAATGAACTAAAGAGAAAACCAAAAGTATCAAACGGATCGGATATTTGTAATAAACCAATGCGGAGTCACAATATGGTTTTAAGAAGTTCATCTCGCATGAACCAATAATAACGAAAGGGCCCATTCCTGTTCCCCTTCCCTTGTATTTCCGCCATCTTGTTTTAGCCAGCCGTCACGATTGCCATTGGCTAGTCCCTCTGGTCAGTCGTAGGTGGTCAGTAGACGAGTGAAGACGCATTGTGACCTGTATTCCGTAGTTTAGTTTTAATGATTAGTGTTTTGTATAGTTTTGTATTAAGTGCATGTCTTTAGTGTTAGTGAAGTTGACAACAACATGTAGGTTATGATTCCTGACTTAGGCATGCCACAACGCTTTAGTAAGATTTGTTTATTTTAACTTAGTTTGTAATTATGTATTAGGTTAGTTATTTACCTGAAGAAGAGATCAGATTGCAGATCTCGAAACGTAGTGTTACTGTTTTCTTGTTTCACTGAACGATGGCAAATGTCCGGAAAAATCTTAAAATTATGTTTGAACACTAATTTAAACCCAAAACCTTACATTTCTAGAAGCCGGTTTTTTATTGAATCAATTTGTTTTTGGTCTGAAAACATGTCTAAAAATACAACTGAAAACTTATACTAAAATATATATGTAGGTATTCTATAAAAAATTATTATCAGGTTTAATATGCTCTATTTTACACACACTACTTTTATTAAATTCTGTCTATCACACCACAACGTAAAACATTAACTTTAAAATTATAGACTTGTCTCTCTTTACAGTACATAATCCAAATTGACCCCTTGCTTAAAGAAGATATATTGGAGGTATACGCAGTGCGGGCGGACTGCGGAGCCCCGAGCAGTGACGAGCCAAGCGAGCACCATGCTTGCTGGCAGCGAACGATCGGGCAGGCATGTGCGCCTTCTGTGTTATTTATGCACTTAAAAACAAATATTACGATTTCTGTTAAATTTCTTATAAAATTTAGGGGAGGGGGGACAAAAACGACCTTTCAAATATTGGTCCCCCATGTCCTCTATGGCGGCGAGGCCCATCATGCTATCAGTAGTCACAATTTTGTCCCTTTCAGTGGCTTCCAGTGTTAAGTAATATAGGCCCTCAGATATAAGGCTCAAGAGGCTTTCATGATTGAGAACTTACATATTCCCATTCTTAACATTATACAAGATTTTCAGATTCAGTAAGGTGACTGAATCCCTATAAACCACTTATTAGATCAGCTTACAGCTGCTTCATGCTGGCATCTTTTCTATTAAGCCAAGCTGGGTGAAAATTTGGGTTCTTTCGACTTGAATAATCTTTAGTTCTTAGGCTCATCAATATCTTAATAGCTGACCCAGCAAAGAAGTTAGCAGAATGAGCCTCTATAGAAGAGATGATTTTGATTGATCCACTGCTTTTCTAATTGAATTGGTGAATTCTTCAGTTGGAAAATAAAATGTTAACAGATTAAATCCTGCTATTTTAAAGAGTCAGATGATGACTCACGACATAAATGAATGTTCTCTGTGATCTTTTTCTGCAGGACTAACAGACTAACAGGACTAACAGAAATAATGTGAATAGTCAGATCACTATTCGTTGGTGGTGTTGGATTTAGCTCTTGTGACTTGTGGCGTTTTAGTCTCACTACAGCTGACGCTAGTCATTAAAATTTATAATTTTATTCTTACACCTATGTAGATTGTAGTTTTTAACTTACATGCTCTGTATATGAATGTAATTCCTATAGTATATAAAAGGCAAAGTCCTCACTCACTTGTTATTCTATTTAAACCTCTATATTTTCTAGTACTCTCACTTCATGTTAAAATAAAAGACTAACTTCAATGAAATATTATTATGTTATTATTTTATCTAACTCCATCTATTTTACATTTATACAAAAACAACAGTAACGTTATTTTTTTCATTTTTACTCATATGAAAACAGCTGATTAGATTTAACAAAATATCTTAATTATAACATTTCTTGAAAACACTGAACTATAAAAATTAATATAGTTCATTTTTAACACCAATTCTCCAACTTCCCGATTACTCAGAAGGTTGGAATTTGGCACACGTATGCCTCATGACTTAAAAAGAAAAACTAAAGTTTGTATTTTGGCTTATAAGTGTGTGGGGACCGTTGAATAAATACAGAAATGAATTTTTAGATTGTGAACATTACCCAACAATCTAATTCAGTCGATATTTGAGGGCCCATTGGTGGCCACCATGATTTAATCACACTGTATAGGTGTTACATAATTTGTTAGGTACAGTAGTTTTCAAGACTCCATTTTCAAGATATCCAAACACAGCACCAACACAAAAAATTCATTTTTAAGATTAAGGTTATCATAATTGGAATAGTGTTTCAGTAATACACAACTAATTTGAATAAAGTTCTTGAGAAACAACTCATTTTTTATTCAAACAAAAGTACTAAATTCAGTGGTTATAAACTTAGATTCTTATAAACAGGGGAAGTAACCTCCTGGTCCTACCCAAGAGGGATCACTTCTGGCTGGTTTATACTTTCCAGCTAAACCTATCACTGGGCACAGCAAAAACTGAAGTGTCACTTAAATCTTGACAACCTTATGGATGTCTAGGAGCAGCACATAACTAACCACAAATGTCGAGATTCTGGGGTGTAAGGGTAATTCGATAGGTCTAGTCTACTGCGGAAGATGAATTTTGGAGTTTGTGGTGTTCGTTCCCTAGGTATATCAGAGGTTCTTGCTAGCCTCAACATAAGGGTGTGCCACCCCCTGCCTGCTTTAACTTTAGAGGATGGTACAGAGCTGGCCTCCCCTTCTTCCGGGGGGACATGACTGAGATTATTGCCCTAATTCTTCCTTATGGATCTCGATAGAAGGCGGCCCCTAACCCCAACTTTACCCCTCCAAAATATCTTGTCACTCGGAAGCAGCGCAAAAGTCCTTATAGGACTAGGTGCACTCTAAGAGAACAAAAAGAACCTCCTGGTCATTGTTCATACCATATGATGACATAAAATATTGTAACCGTATACATGATTTAATCAGTTCTCATACATGTTAACCAACACACTGTAGTTAGTTCAATTTGCTATCTCAGATTGTAAATTCAGTATGACTCTCTCATTTCAAATTCCCTAGTTTGGCCAGCAATATTTACTAGCTGGTTGAAGCATGGCAATGTAACTGCAACTTAATAATTTATTTTTTATGTAGGGTTAGGAAAAGTATATTTATCTGGGAAGATGATAAACCTGTTAGTCACTATTCAAGCTTTTGTATTTGATTTTATATCTTCTAATTATATTATACCTTTTATATCTATCTATTCACATAATCATATTATTATTAAAATATAACCTCCAAACATTATTGTGTTACGCAACACTTCACATATTTGATCAATTGTTTAAGACAGGAAGTGTTCCGTTCTTGTATTTTTGCACATATATTTTGCTTTGAATAGAAATTTAATGAATAAAACTCTGAGGAAACTTTTGAAATTTTATGCGTATCCTTGATTGAATAAAAATAACTGTCTATTGTACAATTTTGGTTAAATTTTTTTAGGCAGGTATTACATACAAAATGTGGATCACATGTATTTTGCAAACCTTATGTGATTCTTTCCTATTTTTTGTTGCCTGAGCCCCTATATCCGAATCATCAGCTCTGCTGATGGAATGTTCAACATCCTTCACCAAGTCCAGTTTTGTTTCTTCTAAATGGACATTTTCTTCACTGGATCAGTGTGGTTAGACAAGTGCCTTATGTTACGATTATTGCTTCTTATTCATTAAAATAATGTAGGCAAGACCTAAAATTTTAAAAATCTGGATTTTAAGTATTTATGGATTACTAGTACGAAAGACTTTGATTTTTTGCAAGAAAAACATTGCCATAAACTCTCTGAATAAAACTCTTTATATTCTGATCCTAAAATTTTTCTACCACTTAAATAGTTCTTTTATGCATATCATTATGTTTAGTTCAACTATTTTAGTTCAACAACAGAAAAGCGAAATAGTTACAAAGAAATTATGAGGGAGAATCGGGTGCAAGTTCTTATGAGTAAGGAAGGCCTTGGACTGTACTCATGAAAAGTGACAAGATGAGTCTGTCAAGCACAAGTGTATGGTCACAGTGCGAGAAAACTCACAATGTTTTCTTTGTGTGAGCGAGGTTTAAGCCCAATATTCATAAGATGAGTCATAACGAGTTTCATAGTCCTTTGTTATGATTAAGGGCAACCATGGTGCAGATATTCTATGAGACCGTTGTCAGCTGTTGACTAATAAGGATGAAAGCATTATAACAGCATAAGTAAAAAATCAGTTTAATAAATCAAAATCAAAGCATTGTGACATGTCCAAATGAATAGAACAGAAAATTTGTTAACAGAACACCATCATCTGATACAAAACACTTAAATGAGGCTGAATCAGAATACATTAACATACAGTATATACAATACATCAACATACTGGAATCCAATGAATCAGCATCATCTACAAACACATGCAAACAACTACCAACTAGAAGAATGATGAGGACTGAGGAGGCAGAGGTGACCACAGGAATTTATATTTATCTCCACCAACAATAAAGTCAGGGGGTAGTTAGATTCCTTTATTTTTCCCGTATTCTCAAATTTATTTGTTTCTGCAATAAAGAGAAGGTACCAAATTTATTTTTACCTCTTTTTAATTTTTTTTTCTGCTTGCTCTTATAAATTGACACAATTTATGTTAACCTTTTCTGAAAAATTGTTATACGAGGGATAAGAAGTGCCACAACTATATTCCTGTAGAACTTATAGCTCTTGCATTTCGAATTTCCTGGAAAGATTGTGTATAGATTATTTTTAACGAGTAGATGAGTAAGTTCATGCAATGTGTTTGTATTATCATCTCATTTTTATTGCACTATATTGTTGTCATTGGTATAAATTTTGATTCTCTTTTCCCTCTTGCATATACCCAACTGACGCTGTAGCCATCACAGATAGACTAGGCCAGGCTAGACCTCTTAGCTGTACCTGCTTAGGCATCAGAGTCCAGGCCTCTATATCAAACATATTTGAATGTCCAATCTCTATTGTTTATCGGGAAATGGGACGTAGAAGGGATAAAGAAGAATGAAATAGTGTTATTCTCATTTGTATGTTGGTAAATGTAGAAAATTTATCTGTAAATGGTGAAGTTGTTCTTTTGGACATTGGGCCATAATCACTTCATTTGAAAATCAACTTTTGTATTTAGCAAAATACACTAAGTAAATGTTAAAATCTATTAGATCTCCTCTAGTTTTATCAGCAGAAAGATTACATCTGGAAAACTGTAAAACTTCTTGTTTTGCTATTTGTTTAGATTTAGGTTGTATCTCATTGTTATGTTTTAACAATATGGAGCATTGTATTGACAACTAAACTATTCCAAATGTAAAAATTGCAGCTTCTTCTGCTACCCCTGAGGCTGAATCAGCATTCCCAAGTAAGTAAAGTTCTTAACATCACCATTCATTCATTCTATTTTTTCATTCATTTGAAACTTACATCTGCTATCTGCAAATGATTTTTATTTTCTCTATGCATACTCAAAATATTTTATTTAAGTATCATAAATTCTGAGTTACGGTGTTTTATTGATATAAAAAAATCATGATATCTATCAGTCATTGATGCATTCTCCTGTTCATGCATTTTTCATCAATTTCTTTCCACAACACCTCATCCAAGAAGTTAGAGCAAGATTGGGTTCCCGGTTGCAGGTCTGGCTTATGCATGTCTCAAATTTAACATGGTAGATAGTAAAGTTCATGATAAAGCTATCTCAACAGCTTCAGTGAACTAATGTCAAAGTTTCTTCCCTTTGTTCCATTGAACTAAATTATCTTTCAGAAAAAGAATTTTTGGTTTTAACAAACTAAGAAAAACTTCAATATTTTGCTCAGTTATATTTTTTGAGTTATTTATTATGCAAATAATTGTGGTTTATATTTATTTGCAGAGCTTTCATTTCCTCAATTATGGTAGTAATTTACTTCTTTAAATCTTGCTGAATAGCATAACGTGAAATTTTAACCTAGGAAACGTAGGTCTTCAGAGCATTGTCCCTGTTCTTTGTTCATTTTTGACAATGGAATGTTTTGGAAAGGGTTGCGATTGGTTAGACTATAAAGAACTCCCTATTTAATTTGATTCTTTAGGTTCTCTTTTTAGTCTATTTCTCAGTATTCACAAACAAAGTGGACTAATTTCCATGGTTGGTTGATAAATTGGTTGGTCGGCTAATAAATGCAGTGTGTAGTCACTGTATGGTTTTAAGAAGTTCATCTAGAGAACAAATGACAATAAGGCCTACCTGTCTCTGTGATCTTGTATCTGATTTGACAATCGCTATTTCCTATCGGACAATGGTCAGTTATCAAGGGTTGTTGCAAGCAGATGTGTCGTGTGTTATATACATATTTTATTTAGTATAGTTTATAACATTGTTAGTTTTACTAAGGTCACACTAAAGATGTTAGAGATAGTGTGCATGGAGTTGACACAACTTGTGTCACAATGTTTTGGTATGATTTATTAATTTTAACCTAGACTGTAGTTTTTTAGTCGGGTATCCACCTGAGGAAGGGGTCAGATTCCAGATCTTGAAAGTTATAACTGATTGCTTTGTATCACTGAGCGATGACTCTGGAAAATCTTTTCACCTTTTTCCCCGTTGTTCCAGTGTTTCTTCGCATCACACAAAAACAGTAATAAGTATACCGTTCTCCATGGTATTCTTATATTCACGTTATATATGTTTGTTACCTTAATTTTTTTAATGTGAATAAAAACAGAAAAAATGCTAGATGGAATGTTTTAAGCTTTTCTTAGGATTAGGATAGAATATTTAAAACTGAAAAAAGAAGAAGGATATACAGTGAAAGTGAAATAATGTGTGGATCTGAGAACTTATTAAATAGAACTGTCTGCATCTAGGGGGAAAACATGAACATTTCAAGACTCCGGACAAATGGCTAGATTTTAGTAGCCATATATGGTAAAGTTTGGTTCTATATTAGTAATAAAGTTGTCAATTGCAGTCTTAGAATGAATTGAAAAATTTCTGGAGATAAGTCTCAGGAAATCTCTGATTGTTATCTTTCTACCCAAGCTCTATCAGAAAGAGGAATAAACAGTCTTATCTAGCAGACCTCTAGCTTCCTAATCCAGTAAGATAATAATGATAATTAAAGTTCTTCTGATATGTGGAAACATACAAAAAGTTAATACTTGCTATCTTTGTGTAAATGTTGGAATATATGATTCCAAGACCATCAATCCTAACAATTCTACTGAATGTAGGATCAAAGAATAGTGAAGAATATCTGAAGACTATGAAGTAACGATTGAATCTAGAGGAATCTCACTATAATGGTTTCTAGAGTACCACATTTATAAATAATCCAGTCACTAGCTTCAAAATAGTTCTTACTACCTGTAACGAAATATGAGCCATTCTTTAACTCTTTTGTTTGTTTTAAGTCTTAAAGACGCAAGCTGAGTTTTAGACAGAGGTTCGGATGTTAACTAATTAAGTTGTCTTTCTGCAAGACACCAAGATGGTTTTTCTAACTGGTTGTTGGTTCGGTATTTCAGAAAATGGAGAATTTTTACTTCCTAATTGAAAAAGATCAGATTATGTTGATTGTGTGTCCCAACTAACCTTGGATTGGTCGGCAGTTCATATCATTTGTACCTCAATCTGTCCTTTATTGTGTATTTCAGATTTTGGTCTGTGGTTTTTTCTATCCTGTGGTGGTATCTTTGCCATGGACATATTTAGTTAGAAAAACTTGTTTTGTTCTGCGTAAGTCTTCTTTTTTACGCATCATAACATATTATGTATATACGAAATTCACTTCTTTTTGTCAAATCAGAAATATTTTCTTTACTTGCAAAAGTTAACAGGTGTGTTTTGATGAAGTGGAAATATGGAAACTGGTCTTGTCTACTTCGTTTGATACCACAACAATTTCAAAAATTAAGAGGAGTGTTGATTATTTTAAAGTCATATGTTGAGATGTTTCAAGTTCTTGCAGTCATTATGAGAGAACACTACAACATCTGGACTGATGTGTAGACTCTTGGGGAATATTGATAGAATAATCGCAGTGAAGTGTAATAGGAAAACTCTTGATGAAAGAAGACGGAACATTCGTGGAAAAAGTAGAGAAAATCATAGAAGTAATGGCTACCTGACAATAACAGGTATACTGCCTGGTATACATAAACAGAAGTGATAATAAAAATTACAATACGTAGTATTGGAGGAAATGTTATATAGATAACACCAAGGAAAACACCAAGTTATGGTGGATAGAAGTCATGAAGAGGACGTAGGAAAGAATGAAAATACATTATTAAAACTGGTGTACAAGATTGTAGTTGAATTTCTAGGTGTGGAGAAAAAGAAGAAAATTGTAAAGATTTTGCTAATTGTAGACAAATATATTCAAGTAGAGAGAAGTCCTTTTGGGCTGTGACAAAAACAAAAGCAAAAACAGCAAACAAAACCAAAACTATGGACCTACTCTATCCTAATGGAAATGCTTATTTGTTACATGTTAAAATTGTTACAATTTTTACATTGTAAAAGTCCCAATAGGCACAAAAGTTGTGTATTTGTGTGCTAGTTAAAAAAATTAAGACAAAGTTGACTAATAGGCAAGTTGTGACAGACCACCTTGTCTCATTGTTTTATGATTTCCCTTTAAGGAAAAACGAAGAATTTTCTTTAGAAGAGTTATATGTAGACCATGAAAAAATGAATTAAATGAAATGAAACTTGACTTTATTGGAAGCAAAGATAGGACTACAAAATCTTCTCTTGTACTTAAACTGAGCAAAATTATCTCATCTTAAACTTTTAAATCTTCGCATAAAAAACTGCTGATAACAACAATATTATTTAAGAATTTCTGAGATTGAATTCAACCGATTCATGAAGTTCATTTTAAACCAACACCTTCCTGCAGCAAAACAATTTACTTTCGAGAAAACAAATAATCTGTATAACACCGCCTTGTTAATTAATTTGGTCCTCACGGAGTAACGGATCCCAAAAGGATCACCGGGCTCTACGAGCTTTCGGATCCCAAAAGGGTAACCGATCTCTTTGTGACAAATCCTTATCGCCTGGACAAAGTGTCTTGCAAAATGGGAATTGATTTATGAACCAGTTTGCGTTTGATCCTGTTTTCGTTCTATTTTCGGAACTCATCAGTATGGCGAAGTAGCCATGGAACTTGGAAATTTGCATTACAGCTGGTACTGTTTGTATTTATCAAAGACAAAAGTCAGATCCCAAAAGGGAGACCGGGCTCTACGAGCTTTCAGATCCCAAAAGGGTCAAAGACAAAACTCTGATTTGCAAAATGCGGTACTTTGGCAAGGTAATGTTATTGTTTACTTTTTACCATCCACATCCTGTCCTAATAACATTACCTTGCCAAAGTACCGCATTTTTCAAATCAGACTTTTGTCTTTGACCCTTTTGGGATCCGAAAGCTCGTAGAGCCTGGTCACCCTTTTGGGATCTGACTTTTGTCTTTGATAATATGAACATGTTAGAATAAAAATAGAATGAACTTGTTTTGAACAAACTAAGGTTAGTGAATCAGTTGTATGTGGTGCTTTAATCTGTGTGGACACCAGTCTTTCATAGCTAAATATACTAACCCTTTTCTAAAAGAAAATATTTCACAATCAGGCTGTAACTGGACTTCCAAATTCCTTTCATGGAGAGATCTTTAACAATACATCTCCTGTGGCTTAGGCAAAACATTGAATTCTATACATTCAAAGGCCCAAAATCACTACAAAACCAAAAATTTTGATGGCTTATACATCAATCAGAAAATATTATTAGATTTGACTGGTATTTACGAGTACAATACCATCACGAGAGGTGCTTACGATACGACTTAAAACAAGAACATCTTCCCCTAATGCCTTATTGCCCCTATTTCTGTTCTGTATTGTAGTTTTGGCTTGTATAAAAAAGCTAATGTTATCTATTTTAATATCCACCACAGTGGTTTAACTAAGGGTGTGGGGTGAAGAAGATAAATCCCCAATCAGATCATCCCCCTCCAAAGCTGAGTTCTAGTTACACCACTGGTGTTCCATGCTTTCTTATGATAGTATATTGTTACTATTGTACATAACTTCATGAGCGATCCTTTTACTACCAACCTCCTATTCACCTTCAACCTTCATTTACTAACCTATTGTCAGTTAGTGGCCTACGCGCAGTTACAAATTTATTTAATACTGAATAACTCTATCTTGATGTATGTTCCTAGGTGCGGTGGACTCTGTCAGACATACTACAAGGCTGTTTATCGCCCCAGATGTGTACTGTTCTCCTGGCTTGGGTTGTAATGCTTCAGTTCAAATATTATCCATAGCAAACACCTGTATTTTTATATATTTAATAAATATTTGTAAAATAAAAAATAACTTATCAGTTTATTTAGTGAGAATTACTATTGTAGAATAATGAAAACTGTACAGTATTAGCAAATAGAGATTATGGTTGAAGGGCCAGATAGTAACTCGCACGCATGCACCCCCACACTCACGAGCACAGAGGGTTGGGGCCAACTCTGCGTCTTCCGTTTCCGGTCCTGTTTCATTATTCAGAAACATCTTAGACTCACGAGTAAGCAATACCAACCAGGGATCACTTCTGGCTGGTTTATACCTTCCAGTTGAACCCCCACTGGACACAACAAAAAATCGATGTGTCACTTAAATCTGGGCAACCTTATGGATGTCCAGGAGCGGCACATCACTAACCGCAAATGTCGAGATTCTGGGGTGCAAGGGTAATTCAATAGGTCTAGTCTTCTGCGGGAGATGATCGTTGGAGTCGGTGGGGTTCGTTCCCTAAGTGTCAAAGGTTCTTGCTAGCCTCAACATAAGGGTGTGCCGTCCCCTGCCTGCTTTGACTGGAGAGGCTGGTTCAGAGCTCGCCTCCCTTCTTGCCAGGAGACATGACTTTGAGATTAGTGCCCTAATTCTTCCTCATGGATCTCGATAGGAGGCGGCCCCTACCCCCTAACCTTACCCATCTAGAATATTCTGTCACTTGGTAAGCAGCGCTGAGGGTCTTTGACTAAGTGCAATATATAAGCCAATTTATACCAATTTAAGTGCATTTTATATTGTAAGGTATAATTTTTCTTGCTACGATTGTTACTAGCTATATATACTAATCACTTTAGGATAACATTCCAAATTACAAAAATCTGGGTTTGATTGGGACTATGCACTAGGTGACAACTAACGTGACAGTGATGCAGCCAGTCCTGATTCCCTACACTTGTACATGTTGAGTCTGTATGTGTGTCTGAGCGTGAAACTAACTGGGTCCAGCTGAAGTCCCCATTTATTAATACTATACTTTGTGTGTGTTCCTCTAGAAATATGTCAATGGTTGCTATAAGTATGTACTCTACTGTGGCGTTGTATACAAATAAAAAAGTAAATTGCATCTACCAACAAAGTTAGCATTACTCCATTTCCTATAGCAATTTTATGTAAAGTAAGCGACGTCTTCAGTTACGGCACCAAATAAAATTTTAAATCGATCATGTCATACATAGACGACCCAGTGGCAAAACTAGAAGGAGGAAGCAAGCTTTTGGAACGAATTAAAGCAAATTAATAAAAGCATGTATATACAGGGTGTCAATTAAGTCTGGAACCTCTTTTTTAATTTTTAAACCACAATATAAAAAAATACCAAAGTTCACACGTGCTTACTGGTGATAGTAACGCACACATCTGCCCAATTACCGACCGGATAATCCCTTTGGGGGACGGTCCACAAGGAGTCAGACAAAATTCTTAAATAGCAGCATAGGTCAAGTTTGGTATCAAATTAAAGGTCTTACTTAGCAGAGTACAATGCCGCAAACCGGACTTAAAAAGGTGGATTCATTCAGTAGTTAGTAGTAGTAGCTATTTGAATTTTAAAAACAATTTAACAATGTAAATTATTAAGTATTACATGTAAACACCAATTTTTAAGTACCTGTGATCAAAGTAAGTGTTCAAAATGTTCCCCTCCCATCATCTGACAATGTAGTAATCGAAGCCAGGAATCAATAATTATTACCAATAACACAACTACTGTTAGAATGTGAAAGTGGCAGACTGAGTCAAACACAGCATCCACAGAAACTTAACGTTTGGGCAGGTATTATAGGAAATCAAATTATGGGCCCATTATTTATCAATGGTAATTTAAATGGTGACTCGTATCTAGCAATGCTCCAAAATGAGATAATTCCTGCACTACAAGCTGCTCTTGGTCGACAATTTCAAAGAATTTATTTCCAACAAGATGGCGCGCCACCACACTTTGCTCTCCTTGTTAGAGAATACTTGGATACAATATTCCTTCACAGATGGATTGGAAGACGTGGTGCAGTATAGTGGCCTGCTTGGTCCCCTGATTTATCTCCGCTGGATTTTTTTCTTTGGGGATATCTCAAAGATAAAGTTTATCGTACTAAGCCTCGAGATTTGGCGCACCTAAGAAATCTCATAGTCCAAGAAGCTCAAGATATTCCTCGTGACTACCTTCAAAATGCAGTGGATGGCTTTTACAACCGCCTAGGACATTGCCAGACGATGGTAGGGGAACATTTTGAACACTTACTTTGATCAAAGATATTTAAAAATTGGTGTTTACTTGTAATACTTAATAATTTACATTGTTCAATTGTTTTAAAATTCAAATAGCTATAACTACTGAATGAATCCACCTTTAAAGTCCGGTTTGCGGCATTGTACTCTGCTAAGTAAGACCTTTAATTTGATACCAAACTTGACCTATGCTGCTATTTAAGAATTTTGTCTGACTCCTTCTGGACCGTCCCCTAAAGGGATTATCTGGTCGGTAATTGGGCAGATATGTGCGTTACTATCACCAGTAAGCACGTGTGAACTTTGGTATTTTTTTATATTGTGGTTTAAAAATTTAAAAAGAGGTTCCAGACTTAATTGACACCCTGTATATACTTTATACTTTTTTTTAAATTTTTTTATATATTTCTGTGTTGGAATACATATATGCAATTTAGATATCAAAGTACAATATTCACCATACTTATTACTTATTCACTTTTTTGAATTTTTTTAGGGTTACAACAGTTTCATCACCCCCCTTATAGACCCCCTTATAGAACTTTAAAATGACATGTCACAAGATAGGGAATGCAATTTGAAAATTTAAAGTGACCCTCTTCTACCCCCTGTGAAAAAGGGGAGGAAATATTTTTATTCTTCAAAGAGTCCAAAAAAGTATTTTAATAGTTACGGTGAAGATTGTACACCGATATCTCAATCCGTTTGGAATATATCCAGGCGTATCAGTACTTAATTTACACCCTGTATATATGTACATTTTATAACAGTTCAGAAAAACACCTTTCAAATTGGCTAAAATGAGCTTGCTAGTAAAGAAGTTACTAGATGGCCATTTTGAGTGTTAATATATTGTAAGTACAATCTGTTTTATTTCCATGCATACATTCATTCTCTCATATTTTTCTTTATTCAGCTCCTCCAAAACAGAATGATGTATAGTGGTTACCCAACTCCTGGTATCACATTTACCATTGACTTCAGTATAGTACAGGAAAATGTACTCTTTCACTCACATGGTAAGCCAACGGCTATTTGATAAAGTTAACAAAAAATGCTACATTTTGATTTCAAACAGTACGAAAAAGAATATATACAGTATAAATGTCAGAAGGGGAAAGATGAAATAAAGTAGGAAGAAAGTTTAAACTGAAAGATTCCAGGCAAGAAAGTGGCAGTAGGAATTAGTGAATGAAGACAAAAAAATGAACCAGTAACATGATCTGTGGGAAGGAGGGGATTGATTTGACCAAATAGGAGGGAATATACATACATGAGCGTAAAATGCTTGCATCAAAAGCAGTGTTCTGAGGAAACTACCCCAAGACTTACAAAGACTTGTATACTAGCATCTTAACATTATTGTTCTGTATGTACAGCATTACAAACCTGAACCGATGATTGCATATTGCAATCCTGTTATAATCATATCATCAATTATTAGATATAAAATTTTAACCAAAATTATGGTGAGTCAAACAAAATTACATCTCATGTGGCTCAAAAGTTAAATATTTGCGTGCACTTTAAAAATGTATCAATTAATTTAGTGTTTGAGTAGGTACTTTGGCTTAGGTGCCACATTTTTTTAAACAAACTTAAAAAGATTGTGTCCATGTTTTCATTAAAACTACACTGCATCTATTCATGTGAGCTTTTTATTGTTAAGATTTAGTTTGTATATTATCCTACAGCTCTTTGTCCATTTCACAAGCTACTTTAAATAAAATGACCCACACCGAGAAGACTGCAAATCAAATTCCATCCTCAATCCTTTCCATTGATCCAATCAATTTGACTGTGTTGGATTATTTTATTTTCGATTAAAAACTTTGTTATCTATTCGGTTGTTGTACAATTTTGTACGCTAGATCTTGAGAGCCAAGTTGATGTAATGTAGCCATCTCTAGTTTCTTATCCTCACCCAAGAATCCATGGCTAGATTTAACTTTTTACGAATTCTCTTACTGCTCTAGAAGTTGTCTTGTAAATATAGTACAGGTGCATAGTTTTAGTCAACAATCCATTTGTTTGTGGGAATTGTTTGGGAATTTACAATCATAAAACATAAATGGTTCAAGTCAACCATTAGGAGTGATTGAGTGGTTCAGGAACTCTTATAGCCACGATTGGAGGACAGTATTCTGTTTGCATTTATTTGTGAGTATCTAGAAAGAACAGCTGGTCATTTCTGAGATCTTTATACCTATAACAATTCCATTGGTGCTAGCTGATTTTGAGCTAACAAAGGTAACTGATGACAATTTAGAAATCAGGAACCTATTTGTCCTGAAACTTTATTGCGCTTGTCCTGTTTTCTCCATTCAGATCTCCAATAAAACTAGATTCAACTCTGACATAAAGTTCAGCAGAGCCTTTGCTGTCTGAATTCCTTTCTGATGCTTTGCTGTCCAGCTTGTTATATCATTTTGTACAATAGTACAGTTATAACATATGTCTGGACAGTAGCTCCTTGCAGTTCAACAAGAAAATAAACCACTGCTATAGATGCTGAATTGACATCTAATTAGTGAATCTAATTAATGAATTAAGGAAGGTCGTCTCAGCCCAGCAAACAATCAAGTATGGCGTTCCCCAAGGCTCAATATTGGGACCCCTACTTTTTATTTGCTATCTTGGAGGGATAGTCAAAAATATTAATCAAAGTAAAATGTGTATATATACAGATGACACTAATATGGTAGTAATGGGCAATTCGAACGAAGAGATAGAGATTTCTGCCTATATTGAGCTAGCAGCCATTGAAGAATTCTTAAAAAATCATAATCTGTTATTGAATTCAAAAAAATCCAATTTCATAACGTTCTCGACAAAACAAAATCGGCACAAAATTTAACCATCACTTATAATTGGCAATGATCTCATAACACAAGAAAATTGTACCAAATTTTTAGGTTTAATCATAGATGAACACCTTTCTTGGAATAAACATGTTAACAATGTATTAAATAAAATTTCATCTGGAATCTACGCCTTACGGCGTATGTCAAAGATATGCGACCAAAGTGCTCTAAAAAAAAATTTACTACGCACTCATTCATTCACATTTAGCAAATGGAATAAGTATCTATGGAGCAACATCCAAACAAAATCTTGACAAGATACTAAAAATGCAAAAAAAAAAAGCAGTTAGAATAATATTAAACCTAAACAGACGAGACTCAGTAAAACACCTGTTTAGTGAGCTCAAAATTCCAACAATTTATAGTCTTTATGTAACAGAGGTCATTAAATATGTTAAAAGTAATTCTACAAAACTTTTAACAGTGAAGCATGACTACAATACACGTAATTAATCAGCACTGACAAACATAACTTGACATTCTATGAAATGAAAACAGAATATATGGGGTAAAATGTTTTAACTGTTTACCCAAAGAAATAAAACATTACAATGGCAAAAAGTTTGATAGTGAAGTAAAAAAATATTTCACAAATAGAGCTTTATACTCAACTGGAGAATTATTATCAAACAATTAGCAGAAAACTGCTTAAAAAATAATCGTAAATGTTAGTGTTAGTTTTAATATAAGTTTTAGTATTAGTTTTAGTTTTAGATTTTTATAGTTATTGACGCTATTCATGTACAGTTGATGTTTACATTTAATGTAGCTCAATGTATGTTTTGGAATAAAGAAAATTCTCTCTCTCTCTCTCTGAATCACACCAATTATCCACCGAGTATTTGTTGGTGTTCCATTGCAACCAAACACATTAAGTTCAATAAAATACAATTATATCTACATATAATTATATTCTAGGTGCTTAAGGAGACATTTCGCTATTTCATTTTCAGTTCTACTTAATGGAGTGAGGTGACCAATATACAGGGTGTTTATAAAGTTTCCTAATGCCACCACATGAATGAGTGGCTCAAAAAGTTTAAATCAGCTGGTAGTTTAATCGTAATATTCCATGGCTGGATTCTACAAAAGGAATTTGCTGCAATTATACCATATAACTTAAACCATGCAATTGCATAAAGAACATGCAATTACACACACCGATAATAGGCTTTAGATAATTATCTAAAATAATGTTTCTCTGACTAGGCTACTTTTTATTTATGAGGTAAAGTAAACAAGCAAAATGTTAGGATATGGGGACTGAGGATTCCCTACATTGTTATGAAAAACACACCATGTATAGTGAAAAATTAAATGTTTGGTATGGAATTTCTCACAATAGAGTAATTGGCCCTTTTTTTATTTCTAGAAAAAAACAATCAACAGAAACATTTCCAATGATTCAGTGTTGAAGAATTTAGCTCTTACCCAACTAGAAGAATTGCAGCCAAAAGTTAATTTTTAACATAACTTTGTTCCCTCCCATTGGAGTGTGTTTGTTGCGATTGTTTGGAAGAAACATTCCCCAAACTGTTCGATTGGCCATAATGGCCCAATATCTTGGCCCCTTAGGTCTCCAGATATCGCCCTGTGTGATTTTTTTGTTTGAGGTTTAGTCAAGGTTCGGGTCCATGCCAAAGAAGAACTGAGAGAAAGAATCAGGGGAGCGTTTGCTGAAATGGGTTGACTGGAAAGCAGACCATTATTTTTATCCAAATAATGTGAAACACATCAAAATTAGGTAAATTCCTTGTCACAAATCTTTAGAAAATTGCCTATATTTTGGTCATAATTTTATAATGTGATTAAGCAAAGGTTTTATATTTTTTGAAATTGTAAGATTTTTATAAACATCCTGTATATTCTCCGCCAGGCTCATGAATTGAGCTGATTATGTTCTTCTTACCTTACTCTACATTGTCATCCTTATTACTTTCTTGGCAGATAGTATTACCTCTTCTACAATCAAAATACATTCCAATTATTACTGTACTTGCTCATCCTTATTGTGTAGACCTGCAATTGTGTTTTCTTCTTTCTATTTCTATCTTGATTTAATTAATTGCCCTACACATACAAGAGAGAGATAGCTAGAGAAGGGTTTATCTAGCTCCTTGGATAAACAACTACATGGTTACTTTCTCTTTCCACCAGGATAGTCCAGTTATATGATATGAGGTCAAAGGTTTGGATCTCTTTAAAGGCATGAGTTTAATGTTGAGAACCCAAGCAAGCACCCACCTAGTATTTATGACTACAAGATATTGTAAGCTGTTAAAGTAATCCTTACCTCTTGCAGGATACAGCTGTGTAACTGCTAACTTTTAAACCTAATGGATTCTAAAAAAAAATCCACAACTCCAGATAAACTGGCAAAAGATTCGAGTATACACACTCACCAACAGACTTTCTTACGAATCCATATATCAAGCTCAGGGTGCTCCAAAATGCATGTTTCCGTCAAATTCTTAGTCAGTCATCACAATACATTCTCCTTTAATATTTGTATATCAGAAATTATAATGACATTTGGATAAATGTTTTTAAATTCAATAGAGGCCATGGGCATGTGCAAGGTCATGATTTGGAGGTGTCTGACATACTTTGGGTGTTCTGACCAAAAGAGGGATCCGGGCACATCCCCGAAAAATATTTGAAAATTGTACTAAACATTTTGAAGCTTTTTTGATGATTGTTTTTAAACACTATTTTGCTGTGGTTTCGGCTGCACACCATTCAAGTGGTGGCGAGGAGGGTCAGTAGGAAATAGGACAGAGAGGAAAAACACCTTATAAACGTACCAATATAAATAATATGTAAAACCCGGCACCGGCAAGCAGAATAACATAAGTCTTGTACGCCAGTAGTAGTATAAATTTTGCACCAACGTTATATAACAAAAAACAACTTATTAGCAGATACATGTGCACCTACGGACCCCCCGTGATATGCCAGTGCTAGATGGGACCACTTTTCAGGGTATTTTTTGTGATTGCCCCCGCATCAAAATTTAAAAATACAAATCTCCTTTTAAAGTACTTCTCACTGGAATGGGCATAAAATCCAAGAGTTTGTTTTTGAGATATTCAAGTTAAATCAGACCCATTGACAGACTTAATACTCAGTGTTGTGAATCCTTTTCAGACAAAAATACATTCATTTTGTAACAGACATTTAAAAATATATTTGTTCCAATACAGGTGTAAGAATCTTTCCATTATATTAGATTTTTCAAAAAAACAGCGTCATGAAAATCTTTTCCTAAGTGAAATAAAATGCTTGCAGACCTGAGAATTTTATGCCAGTGATAAAACATATCTCAAATTATCTATAAGACCTATGAATGTTTTTCAATGGATAAGATTTAACTCTTGATTTTCATATCTGAAAAGTAAAAATATTCTCGTTAATACTCAAATTTAATTGTTTTATGCTTATACCAACATTGATGAGTTGGAGGTATACCCATTTCAGTGCATTACTGAGTAACTGCAAAATGTTTATTGTAAATCACTCGATCTTTTTTTTAAGTATTCTCAATATTGCCCTGATTGGTTTTACTGGTTTTTTGTATCACTAAACAATGGCAAATGTCCGGAAAACTTCTGTTTCCTTCTCAATAATGAATATAAAATGGAATTTACATTCAGCAAGTGAACTTTCATAATATAGTGTAGCACTGAGAATTATTTTTTATCTATAGGTTTGGAATTCATAAGTAATTATTTATCAGATTCATGGTTGTTTTTTTTTACAATATAGTTATTGTTCTGGTTGTTGTATTTTTTCGCAGCTATTGTGCCTGTGCCTATGACATGTATATACATGCTGACCACACGTTGTTGATTGCCCAGCCTCAGAAGGATAAGGTGTACGATATTAGCTGTCAGTTAAATCGCTCCAAACAACCACTCTTACAAGGACACTCAAGCTATTGAACTCAAATAAAAACTCTTTTGTATATTTTAGAAACTTCATTTTATTAATGAAGACACAATGATATGGAGGAAGTATGTACATTCAGGTAGTAATAATCTTATTTAGTGGGAAGAGAAAAATATTTTATTACAATGAAGAAATATTGACTAATAAAACAATTTTTATATATTTGTAAAACTTTTAAGTCCACAGGGAGTAAAAAATCTGAACATATGATAGCAATGGCCAAATAAATATTTTGTGGATGATGATATATTTACTGAGTTGATTTGGACAAACTAAAGGTTTCTTAAATTTTTAAATAGCGCTTTAACCCTGATCACAACTTAAAGAGTAAACAAAGCAACATCATTGGATCACAGTAACAAAAACTATAACGGTACAGTAGATTTTAAATTAATCCAATGTATGTGTATAACCAACAATAATGAAAAATGGATAAAAAAGAAACAGTTAACATATTTAAAAGATATAATGATGACAATAGAATAATAATAGTATAATAGTATCTAGCGTAAACAATCTTTGGATGTTATATACAACTAGGTCTGTTGAAAACTGTACAATTAGCCGTCTGGTGGTACGACAGCTTACGATAATACCGTATATATATATATATTTATATTTATAGCTATTATATAATGCGATAGAGAATAATACTGCATCACAACATATCAATAAATAAATGTTATCTTCCAAAAACAATAGATAAAAAGGCGCAAAAAAATAATCACTGTTTAAGGATTATAATTACAAAGAAAAACAAAGCAAGGAAGAACTTCGTTATGTATAACATTAGGGTATAAATCTCTGACTCAAAATTTTCAATGATTAGGATCTCTGATTTCTTATAATCTAAATTAAAAAATCTATAAATCGTCTTAAGGAGTTTTAAATTTATTACAGTTTCTTGTTTTATGTGAGTATTTAGACTAAAAAAAAACCAAAATAACCAGTGACTTGTGTGAATTGAGATCATTTTCGTGCAGATCCAGTAACAGCCTACTGATATTCAGTTATAAGGCGACAGTTGCAATTGTAACCTAAGTAAATAACATACAATATAAAAAAAGTAAAGAGTGTTCTGCGGTCCAGCCTGGTACAGTCGGACTAGACGTATTAGGAAGACTAGATGACAACAATGCAAACTAAGTTTGTTTTAGAAAAATATCACATTTGTGATGTTTTCTTCGACTTTACAATTTTTATTAACGTGAGCAAAATATATATATATATTTTATACCAGCGGAATATTTGAATACACAGTATTTATTAAATCTAATTCAAACATTCCTGGTGTCGAGGAATGGAAAATGCCCATGTGAAATGCTATAAATACTCATATTTATCAGTTAGTCATGTATATAACTTCGACTCTGAAGGGGAAAACTAAATTTGTCTATAAAAATTAAAAAGCTAGAGCAGCCTGTAACATTGATGGTGAGGTATTTTCATGATATGATTCTATGACGAGTGTTCCGCTCGAGTTCTAGAACAGGACCGGTTCCCAGTATTTACACTGTTGGCAAGCTAAAGCGACATTTGGCCGTATTTAGTCTGGTAGAAAACATACAACACTCATACACACACGCGTACCGAGAATATCTACCATTCACTAATATAGAAAACCAAATCATTTTGAAACGAAAAATTTGAACGTCCTGAGTGTAATTGAATTATACTAATACGAGAAAGTACCACGGAAGAATTTAGAAGACAAATTTTAGGGTTTCACCCAACAGAAATATAAATATGTGTACATTATTGTACGTACTAAAATAAAGAGGTCTGAAGCGAACCGTTATCATCTTTACTTTTACGTTTACTTTGGATATTCTTTTCCTAGATGTATAAAAACAATATTTGGGCGCACTCCAATAGAATACATTATGCGCTACTACTTTTATATCACAATAATAAGGATACATTATTAACGTCAAAGGAAAACGAGAGATATATATATATTTATAATTAAAGTGAAAACAAAAATCATCTCTTTCCAATTGTACTCGTCGAGTGTGTCAAACGATGACATCATAACTAACAATGATAACCAGTCTTATTTATCATCTTTGATTATATCAACAACTCCAACATAACATATACACACAACAAGAAAAAAGTACAAGAAAACAATTTTGATCTTAACATATATTACAAGAATGGCTACATGAAACAGCAATATATTTACAAACAATAAATGCCCATGTCAGACAGGAATCTACAGAAACACCAGGCTAATCTTTAAAAGATTTTTAAAATATGATAAAAGAATAATAAACTAAAATAACTACATAAACATCATTCGTTGATTGCACTTTTGATATTAACTCCATTGCAAATGGTAATATATAATCGGGATACAGGATAAGAATATACACGTCTTGTAAATACAAGATTCATACGCACGAGTTCTAATCCTTCCATATCACCCTTACAATGTTCAATGTTTGCACATATTGTTTAAATAAATTATAATTTACAACGTTTTTGAGGAATCGTAAAGAAGACAACACTGGATTTTGTGATACTGTACACAAATGAATATCACTGATATGATATAGCATATCTAATTGAAGAGTACAGTACTAATAACACTGTACCTTCCAGTTTAATCGAGAATCTATAAATAACGTATTATCACGGAGTGGATCAGTCCGGGTATTGCGAGATCATTTCCACTGCCGTCAAACCAGCTTGCAGTGTTTAAAACACATTTTTCCATGCAATGTTCAATGAAAAGTTGTGTTGCGGTGTTCTTAATGCACATCTCAGCCATAAGGTAAAACTCATGAACAGATTCACATGTCATTACATTATTTAGCACGCATCTATGAACACAAAAACGAAATCACATTTAATATTTTCTATGAACACCGAGTATTTAATTAACATTTACCCGTTTTCGATCCCAAAGTCTTGTGGAAAACTTGTATTAAAATTCACTATCCCACTTTTCTTCTTTAACAGTCTGTAACGTTTTTTCTTGTTCGGTTTTTTGGTTGTCGTCATTGACGGGTTCCTGTTTGATGTCGGAAGGGCAGGGGGAGGGCAGAGGCAAGGATTGTGTTAGCGTGGAACTTCGAGCCTCGTCTTCCTCTACTACTGCCGTCGGCTCCACTCTCACAGTCTCACTCTCTCGCTCCCTCTCGTTGTAGTCGTCCGTCTGCATCACACACACTCCATTGATGATGACCTCAGATTCTTCTTGCCAGTCCGGGTTCACCCATTGGGGGGCGGCAGGTTTTCGTCTACTCGACCCGGAGGGAGCTTGAGGAAGTTCAGGTACTCCGATGTCCGAGTCTTCAGAGTCTAACCTACTCTCATTATCCTCGTCATCGGAGCCCGCCTCGTGCTTTACAGTCAGATCCAGCCCGGAATCCTGCTCTCTCATAGGTAAAATTCCTCGTTGCATGAGAGCTGCTAATTCCGGATTTGGAGGGAAATAAGGAGTAGGGAACGGCATGGGAAGAGCATTCAGTCCTAAACGCTGACTGAGGAGCATTCTAAACTGGTTAGGATCGAATCCTGATCCCTGACTTTCTCTGTTGGATTGACTGGAGTCACTGCCATGAGGTGATTGCTGCTTTAGCCTCATCCTGTGGTTGTGGAACCAGTTGGTGATGGTGCGAGAAGCGAGGGTCAACTCGTTGGCCAAGAACTCGATGGTGCTCAGACTGGGGTAAGGATCCAGAGCGAATGCGAGCCTCAGTGCTTCCTTCTGCTCCTCGGAGAAAAGGACTCGCTGCTTCTTGGCTGCAGAGGGGGGACTACTGGCGCTACTGTGGTAGAATTCTGCCGTGTCGTTGGAGGAGGTGTCACTGCTGTTGTCCTGCTGTCCTGACCCTCTCCGTCGCTTGTTCATTTCTCGCCGCTCCGACTTGATGGCTTGCAGTCTGTCGATATTGTGAGTGTCCGACAGCCACAGTTGCATGCGGATGAATGGCTCTCTCCCTTTGATACTGAGCATGTGCCATGGTTTTGGTTTTGACAACAGCTCACTGACTGATCCCTGAGAAAGGCCCAGAACAGCTTCTCCAAAAATCTGAAAACACAATCATCTTCAATCTATGTTTCATTATTATGAAGTACTATTTCTACTCATATCTAAGAGGGAAGTAATATTCAAGAGCATTTTAAAAGTAATAATAACAGTAAATTATGATTCGTGATTTCAAATGCATGATGATATCAGCAAAGTACAACTGATGGTTTTATGTATTGAATAAATTTTTATATTTACAATTTGATACCAAAATGGAACCATGATAATATTTTTTTCACAGTGTACACAAAGTATTACTATTTGTACTATAAAACATCCTCATGTTTTTTATTCTAGTCCAACTGTCATATGGTACTTTAACTAAACACTGAGCTGTTCTTAATTGATAATAATTTATATTTTATCCTATACTGTGAGTTTGTATGGATATACTTCGGATACTTTTATTTTACTTCAAAATATACAAAATAGAGGAGATTTCTAATGCTCCCTATGCTTACTTTTTGGCCAATGTTGTTGGCCAGGAGGGCTTCCTTGATCTTGGTGGTGATGGTTTGCGTATCTAGATCCTGTGTTAATGCTGCCATCTCATAGACGGATGGTGCTACTTGTTGGCCAAGGTTCCTCATAACGGAGTTCACCTGGTGGGGTGGCATGGTGTTGCACTGGGGCACCATGGTCGGAGGACCACCATGACTCTTCTTCAAGTGTTCCATGCTGTTGAGTTGCAGATGGTGAGGTGGGGGGATGTGGTGTGGTGGAGGGGGCGGTGGAGGCACCTGCTGCGGTGGATGAAGGTAGTTGAGGTGGTTCAGTCCCATGTCACTTGGTTTCATGTCCATTGATGGAGGCATCGGAGGCATCTTTCCTGCACTTGGAGGCAATGGTTTTGAGATAGATGATCCTGCTGTAAGAAGAAATGAACACTTCAGTACCAGAAAGTAATTTAAGTACTTTTTCATTTTACTGTTAAAAATACCTTTATGCCACTTACAATTTTATGCTCTAGTGGAGAACACCATAAGATAAAAACTGACGATGATGTCTGTTTTTCTCAACATAATTTGCAACTTATTCTTAAACAAAATTCCAAATAAATCATGTTAATCTAGTATTCAATTCAATTCAATTCAAACTTTCAAAAAAAGTATGATGGTCTAGGTAGAGAATTTTTGTAATAATAACTGATTATACATTAATTCTCAAATTAATAAATTTTAAAAAAATGATATAAGTAGTTTGCAATAAACATTATGTAGTAATATTTGCTTACGAGAATTTATTCCATATCCTCCAGTTCGCATCAACTTCTCTGGTGCAATTTTGTATTGAGAGGCGACCAGTTTATGGACCGCATTGTCATCCTCTAGAAACATCTTCATGCGAATGAACGGTTCTCGGCCCTTCTGCGTAAGCATGTGCCAGGGCTTGGGGCGAGCTAGAAGGTCTGAGACGCTGCCTTGTGACAGTCCCAACACCGACTCACCAAAAAGACGCTGACTGATGGAGAACTGACTCAACTGCTCCTTCACCTGCAGGGTAAAATAATAGTGTCAAACTACTGCGGTTGATGTACTATACAAGTAGTAACTATCAAGATTCTGTGGATTTATTAATACAAATTTTTAACTCAGCTGGTGTAAAATTAAGCTATCTACTACGTGCTCAGATGGCCATATATATAGCAGTGAGGGAACATGGCCTCTTGCAATCATTCTGTGCATCAATTATGGTACTTAATTCTATAGGTTTGGACCATCCCCTCTATAGGTAATGTGGGTTAATATGACGACTCTGGGTACAGTAATATGATGGCTAAGAAGATTAAGTTGTCACTGTTCTTGAAAAGATTTTGACGAAAGTAAAGATATTTGGAAACTTTGGGCATAGTCCTGAATTTCAGTTAGTTTATGGATTGGGCCAGTAAAAACTTATCTGGCGAGGATATGACTCATGTAAAATTGTTAGTGATAATCAGTATATTTCCTGTGGTTCAACAACACGAAAGTTACCTTTCTCACAATTTCCTCGGTGTTGAGGTTGTTGAACTGGTCAAACTGTTGCTGAGTGATAGGCGGGAGGACAGCTTTGAGAGGGCGTTGGGACGGCGAGTGATGGTGAGGTGTGGAGGGCTGAGAGATGAGGGCATTGGTGATGGAAGCCATCCTCTGAAGGGGACTGACCGCTGCCGAAGGGGAGAAGTCTTCTGGAGGCAGGATGGAGTTGCCGAGAGGAGAACTGGCTGAACTCCCAGCGGACATCCCTGGACACAACACTACTGATTAATAACTTGACATACAGCTCATCTTCTTTACATTTAATCTGACAATAAATTGCCAATAGATATAGTTATTCTCTAATTTAGTCCTAATACATTGAAATTATGAAAATGAAATTAATAATATACTGTTTTAAAAGTAATTTTGAAAAAAGCGTTGTCTCAAATAGGTTTCAAGGTAAAATAAATTTTAAACCCTTAAGCAACTGAAAATTTAACTGCCTCTAAATAGGGCATACTCAAAAACCCAAACTATTATTTTTATTTCTCTTCCTATTTTGTTGTTGTTTCTACTACATAGATATAATAACACAAAAACATACAAGCCCACAGACTATAATTTTTTAATTCATAAAAACTAATTAGGAAGTAAAATTTCATTTTTGAATTTTTTATGTATACATAGGTTTTCTGTTTCAACTCGAGAGGATTTATTGATCACCTTATAGGTACACTGTAAATTAATTGTATTTGGTAACAGATAGCTTTGGTATTTATTTTTCCAAGCTGCAACAATACCGGAAAATTGTCTATGACAACTTTGTTCTAAGTATTTATGAGCTTCTTAAAAATGGATCACTTGAGGTTTTTAAAAAGTTGCTCACTCACACAAGGAAGTAATTTTGAACAGTTTGATTGAAAGCTAGCTAGGGAATTAGTGTAAAGTGGGTTGTGCGCTTCCGCTACCTGGCCGCTCACCATTCGGCAGTTTGGCGTCCTTGCGCTCCTTGGGTAAGGAAAGGTCTTGGGCCATACCGTTGTGGTGTCCTGTGAGGACTTGCTGCTGACTCAGGGCTTGCTGCTGCAGGGCCAGCAGGCCGGGCAGGTTGGCACCGGGAACACTCGCACATTGAGAGTTCAGCTTGGCCAACTCTCGGTGGTACGCGTCCAGAGCCATCCGGATCTCCTCTGCAGACCCGGGCCCGCTCGCCCCACTGCCGAAGAAATGAGGGAATAACAGTCTGAAAGAAACAAAAAAGTTCAATACAGAAAACTTAAACAAATATTAGGAAGCTAGTTTAAAGAATACAAAGTAATCTGCTCTTAAAATTCGTTTGGAAAATATTTTGAAAATTTGTTAGCAAAACATCAAAAATGTACAAGAGTTCTTACAAAATTACATGATTAGTCTGCCTTTCTAAGAATTTTCGGTTGATGAATACATTAAACATTAGTTTAGTGTATTCTTAGAAAAGACTGGTTTCTGAAAGCTTAAGAAGATTTAACACGTGTATTTAGCTATTTTCCAATGTCTTGTAAGATATGAGGATAAAGGAACAGTGCATAAAACCACTACTTCCGAATAAATTACATCATCAGCATAGACTTACCCAGGATATGTCTGTTCCCCTCTCATAGAGTCCTCGAACCTGCGGCCCATCAGCTTGGCTAGTTCCTCCTGGTATATCCTCACTACTTGCTCCTGAGGAATATCGTCATTCTCGTACTTCTTTAGTTTTCGGTTCTGGGAGTTATCTCCCCTGCCAGGTGGTGATGAACATTGCTGAAAAACAACAGAATGTTATTCAGTTTGGCAAATGTACATTGGGAACAATCAATGTATACAATGTGATGTGCTCTTCAATAATCACAATAATGTAGTACAAAAATTAGAAAATGTAGTTTAGTTATATGAAAGTAAAGTTTTCATGATCATGTAAGTCTTTCTTATTTTGAAGAATAGATCTCTTTGTTACCTGAGGCTGTGTTGGTGATCTACTGTCATCATTGCTGTGGCTGTCCTCGGTTTTCATGAGATGGCTGGCTTCACTGAGTATGTGGGCGATTCTCTCTTCAGTCATATCTCCGGTGTCCCTGGCGAACATGGCAGGGATTCCACTATCTTTGCCGGAACCAACACCTACAGCATACAGTCAATGTTAGAAATATTCATGTATGAATACGAAGGTGCCTTTCCTCAGTTATGCCCTAGGCTTCCCAACAGATATAGCAGAAATCCTCTGTTTGTATACGCTAGAGTCTACAATAGCAACCATAAATCATCAATTTTTTTCCGTTCACATTAGAGGTAATTGTTATATATTCTGCAATTTCAAACAAAAATATATAACACTTAAGAATAAAATTAAAATGACAACTCAATGTCACCAATCTCATTCGCCATACACAGAATTTCTCAAATCGTCCTTAGCATTCTTCTGAATTTCTTGGTTATTCCAAGGAGAAAATAGGAAAAGGGTAACTAGTGTATTGGACAATTACACAAGCACATCGATACATTGTAATGGAAATAAATTTGTCAACTAACAATTTACGGCAGTAGTCATACAAATTTATTCTAATCAACAAATCTGTGACTACTTTTACGTAGGTGTGACCTATAATTAATTCTGAAGTATAGCGAGGATTTCGTTCAGTTCTGTTGCTTATTCTGCAGAGCCCAGGCGGTGAAGACAAAGGGAGAGATGTGGGAGGAAGTATAGCCGCCCGGAGATCGGTAGCAGAGAGTGGAAGTGAATGGGGATACTCTAATGCAACAATAAATACTGTAGTAGCCAAACACACAGTTCCAAAATACTCAGGGTGGGGAGGTCAGAAGCTAATGTAGTGCGGGTCATAGGTCAGGAGGGAGGGCATCGCAAGCTCATTATTCTCAACTTACAAAGTCATTAGGCAGCCGTACGGTTCGGAACAAGTGCCAATGAGAGCACCTCGACCCCCCCCTCCCTCCGCAACACCGCTCCGTCCACTCTAATGAATGGGTTTAAGACAAAGCTCGGGTCCACACCACTTTATTTAGATCTTTGTTTACTTTGCTTTGCTAACTTGATTGATCGTGGCCTCGTCGTCGAGGCTAATATTTGCACCGAGTAGGAAATGTCCCCGGATCGATACAGTTTCCAGTCCCTCGATCCCGGTTGCGACGACCAACAGCGATAAGGATCCTGGCTCTATCCGCTCAGGTCACTTATCTTCGGCGGCTAAGATACCGACCGCCGAATCAACCGAGGATAATAATATTCCACAAGATAAAAACGGAAGTTAATACGTTTAAAGCAAAACAATTAGAAACTAATTTAATATGTGTTCAGTGTAGTGCTAAAGCTTGTGTAAATGAACTGGGTAATATTAATTAATGTCTATTTGATATAAATTGGTATTTGTCGTTAGTCTTGTCATTTGAATCTTGAAAGGGCTTACACTTTATACTAAATCATTTATTGTCTGTTTCAAGCCAGACTAATCATCGAAAAAGAGTAATGAGATTTCTTTAATTACCTTTCTTTGGTATGAGAGATTTGAGAAGCATGACGGCGTTGTCGTCACAAGCCCAGGCGTGCATTTTGCGGTAGCTATCGCGGCCCTTTTCTGTGAGCTTGTCCCAGGGCTTGGGCTTGGAGAGCAGTTCAGACACTGTGCCCTGTGACAGTCCCAGCACATACTTGGCGAACAGGCGCTGACCCACATTGTGAATGGACAGCAACTCCCTCACTCTCCTCGCTATGTGGAGGGTGTCGAGGTTCTGGGTGGAGTACTTGTCCATGTTATACCGGAGCATCTCCTGGAGCCGCGCTTCCATCGGGTCGCCCTTCGGGATCAGCGATTCGCCGAACCGACCGACGATCGCTCCGGGGTCCTCGCTGCCGAACCGGAACGACGGCCTATCGTCGAATCTGAAGGGGCTCTTCATGACGTCGTTGAAATTCAGTTGAGAGGACGGGTGAAGAACGTTGTTGTTCAGGCCGACGTTGAGCCCACAGAAACCGTTGACTAGACTTCCAGGCATGTTGTTGTTGTTGTTGTTGAGGTGTGGCGAGTTGTTGTTGCAGCCCAGGTCGGACTCGGCCGCGGGGCTCTTACAGGGCGTGGAGCTGCCGTTGAGTTGGAGATCCGCCGAGACCGCGGGCGAGCTGGAGGGTCGATGGCTGCCGGAGGAAGAGGTCACGGCGGGCTCGTGGTCCCTCTCTGCACTCTCTCGCTCCCTCTCCCTTTCCCGCTCTCGCTCCTCGAACCTTGACTTTCCTGCACCGAACATAAAATCCATGAAAATACAGTGATACCTTAGAATTGTTTCACAAACTTATTTATGCCTCATTGCATATTATGAATACATGTTAGCCATACAATAATGGAGATACAAAATGTACGAAACGGTCAGGCATGACTTGGAGGATTTACAGGAGAATCTCAAGAGAGAGAAGAGAAAGACTGTTACCGGTATCGTCGGAGATGTCGACATTCTGTGTCGGTGTGTGAGGGGGCGGAGGGGTTGCGTTGACCGGGGACTGGGCGAGGGGGCCGACGCTGGAGGATCGGCCGTCAGGAGGCGGCAGTACTCGGCCCAAGTGCTGAGGCGTCGATCCCTGACTGAGGATCGTCCGTTCCAGGGACCGCCTCCAGTTGGCCACTATCTCTTCCCCTAGGAACGAGCCGAACGTCTCGACATTCTGTAGAGACGGCTGGGACGGAGGGGGCGCGGGTGCTGGGAACAGAAGTGGGCCGCTCGAGTCCACGGACATGTCTGCAGCGCCTGCCCAAACATGTAAGTATCACCACCGTACCCAACAACGGCAGAACATAAACGTAGCTAATAAGGAATCAACTGGCCTACGTCATTTATTTCCTCGATAATAATGACTTGTTGAAAGAAAACCACATTAACGCCATACACAACGAATTTATAACATATTCGGCTTTTCAATGTAAATTCATGTAAATGTTATCGGAGACTGAACGTTACTAATTAATAACGTACGAGATATTCACGAGTAATTTACATACACTTCAATAGTCGAGATGTATTATTTTATTTTAAAACTCCGCCAGGTCTGCCACTGAGAATTGCCTTCATATTAGTTCATTTATACGTTCGGGTGAACACATCTCCGGTGAAACGAATCCAGCACCTTTACCATTATTTGTGGCATTTGTAGACACATTTAGATACAAAAATTTTGATGGTTTCCAAAGTTGGGCGTGTGCCAAAAAATACAGAACTGTTGAAACGCCCAAACAACGCGAGTGAAGAGCTACACGCCTCACTGCAGCCCAACCACATCAAACACAGGTCTCCGAGCTTTGATTCCAAGCCTACCCGTGGCATATGTGGAGTTGTTTGTCATCAAACATGAGCTGTTGGTCGTTGGTGGCAATAAGACTTCACAATAGTATCGTCTTACTCTTTTAAAAAAGCTATTGCATTTGTAGAGTAATGCTATTATAGAATAAAACGTGACAGTTTCGTCCGAGGCCGTGGTATATTTTTGGAGATTCTTATTTTACGAGTATATATCAAATTTTGGGGATCACGTCTTGATTGAATGATCAAATCTGTTCTTTTAAAAGTAAATTAACGACAAAGCTATTGTTATGTCTTATACATTGCTTAAAAAATAAGACGTGATTCAATTGTACATGCTGTATACTTTATTACGATCGCAAAGAAAAATTTTACGGGCTGACGCATAGAAAGATTTTGCCAAATTGGGGTAGAGTAGAACTCAAAACCACTAATTATGTATATAATCTCCTGTTATATACATTAATTTATTAGACAGGTGTTACTATCATTTTATTTCAGATTTCGGTTTTGATATTTGTACTGGATAAAAATGCATGAGTTGAACTATTAGTGACCTCTTGTTTGTTTGTAGCACTACCAGTGTTAATTCAAGTAACTCACCATGCATGTCCGAAGGGGTCGAGCAAGGAGGAGCTTTGAGAGCTTCGGCTTGGTGCTGGGCCGCCTTGGTTCTTTCAAGAAGCAGACTTTCCAGCGTCTTCACGTCGCCTTCACTGTTGGGTGGAAGTTCTATCGACTTTAGGAAGCTGAAACGCAAATAAAACAGCTGTAAATTCTGCATAGTAAAGTAGAGTAATGTCTTATTTTACCAGACACACTTAACCTGGGGACTAACGGCATAAAGGTGACTTCCGAACCACCACCAATGACCGGGCAGGTTGGCTGCTTGCAAGGACAGGATCGCTCAGCGGTCACATCCAAGCAGCAGCCACGTTCGACATTGCTTGATTTTGTTATCTCGCGATAACCACCGTACCCACTACACTGCGCCATTGGCAGTAGTTTTGTAAGAATAAAAGTACCTAATACTTATTGTCGAGTGAGATTAGAGTCTTTCGTACCTTAGTTGACGTTTGAGGTCCTCGTAGTCCCTTTGTGCGTCCAGACGTGCCTCCAGTCTGGAGATGAGTTGTCGCTTGTGCTCCAGCTCCTCTTCTAGTCGTGCGATTTGGTTTGCAGAATTTTCCTGCAGCTTACCTATACTAGACTGTAACCTTTGGACGTCTTCGATCAATTGGGAAATCTGAAACAAACACGATATTATGTGAATCTGTCGAGTACACAGTAACCGAATTGATATTTGTTTGCTGTCCGAAGCTAACGAGAATAGCGGTTCCAGCAGGGGGGGGGGTTGGAGCAGGATACGTCAAGGCCCGACAGAGTTGGATACTCCCTGGATACCACTTGCACGCAATTAGGAGGAATATTTAGCAGTTACTCGATGCAAATTATTTTAAATGCGGGTGGAAATTCGGCGATGTGACCCAAGAGCTGAATATTTCGAAAAGACGACGAAGTGTCATCTCCCCACTGAGTCAAATAAAGTTGGTACGTGTCACTGAGTCACTAAGGATTAAAGAGACTGACGCTATATAATAATTGATACGTACAGGGGTTCATGAATCGGTTTTACTCGTACAATCAGTGATAATATTTCAAATAAAACGTGGTAAAGTGAAGAATTTGAACGTCGACTATGAAATACACATACATTGAAATTAAATACAGCTGTGAGTAGAAGATATCAAGTTAAACAAAAAAATTGTTTAGTTTTTACGAGTATATATATTTTCGGAGGTAGTCAAACCATATTTTATGGAGTTCGACGTGTGTTAAATTATTGATTTAATTTAGTATATTAAAAAAATCATAATTAGAAAATAAAAAGCAAAAAAGTATATGGTTTACCTGTAATTAATTTATTATACAGTTTGGAATAGACATTGGTGTTGGCTGAGGAACTGTATTGGCTTATGAATAATATTACTTACGTGAGCTATTGAGGAACAATTCGAGTTTTGACATAACCGATATAACTAAATTCATGCGAGCCACGTGTGCAAATTCCTCTGCAACAGTCCTCATCCTACTTTGCACGGACACTAACATTCATGCTAAAATGGCGGTGGATTTATTCAGGATAAATTAACAAATGTTTTCCTGAAGTCGAGTAAACAGGAGTGAGGCGCGGGGACTATAGGCATAGGGTGAAGGGTGCAGGTCCTCGCGTCAAGAAGGCCTATCTCCAGACCTAATGAAAATCAAACAATGCCATCGATAATTGAGCACGGTCTCTACTTTAAATGCGCGTCTGTGCCTTTGTCTGACAAGGTTCTGGCTTCCACACTGGCTTTCTTAATCTCGTGCCAATCTTTGTACAATACTTCTGGCGTTCTCTGGATCATTTGAACTCTGAGTGAATTAGTATCACGATGAGTCCTCTCATTGGTGAATCAAAATATTGCTAACTATTATTTGATTTCAGAATAATTACATCGTTATTAGACAGTACCGTATCCAGAATTCGTGTTTTTGGGTGGGGGGCGGTCTATACCTAATCCATTAATTGATTTGATTAGATACATTATCCTCTCTTCTACTGATCTACTTAGAAAAGTGCGCCAATGTACATCCCAGCTAGCTATAAATTACTAGCTATATTAACCGAAGTTTTTACGCAAGACTTATGTCAATGTATGCTCTTTTCTTCAGATTTATTATGAAATTAAATGCGTATCTATTTATAGAGGTGATGTTAGTACTTTAACAGTCCTCTCTTACACTTATCCTCTGAAACACAAATAAAGAAAATAAAATAAAATCACAACTAAGTGACTTAAACAATTCTGGTACCCCGAAACAAATAATGTTTTATATTTTTGATTTTGAAACTGAAAGTGCATGAATTAAACACTTTATGTAATACGTATGTCATTAGCAAAAGTATATCCTTCTCATAGGGGTTTTTATTATTTTCAAACTGTTTGAGAAGCGAAATTCCCACACCCCCGATGGACGCTGCCCTGTAATTTTGCGTTTTTCGATCAAGCAGTAAATAATTTACCGAAAGATAAATGCAAAGATAGATCAATTCCAAACACGGGGAAACAGCATATGACACACTACACCATTGCCAATCATAAACAACGAAAAGAACCCGATAAATTATCAGAACAATAAAAAGTATAGCAATTATGATTGCGGATTTGAAGGATGTGGGGCTAATTGGGGCAGACTATGCCCCAGTTACCTCGCGTGCTGCATCGCTTCTGGCTTCTGGCAGACTATCATTATATTTTTTGTTTCCTTATTAATGAGAGTGAGCAGCGGCCTTTCCTTAGGTGGATCCGGTGGCTACAGGAACGTTGTTTACCATTTCATATCTATAATGGTCGCAGGACGCTTGTGTCAATAGAAAACTTTCTTTCAATGCCAGTTATATCGCTTAGCCAGGTTGTACAGAAGCTGCTAACCATATTATTATAGTATGAGATCTGTCATTGATTCAAGTGATACGATGCATTTATAATTTATTTACTGCATCAGTTTTATCACTGGCTCCAGCAATCCGGTGACTGTAGAACTGTTTACTGTACTAGTTCTAAAATTAGTAGCAGTGATCCGGTGCCTTCACAATTTGTTTACTACATTCATTATACCTCTGACTCCAGCAATCCGGTGACTGTAGAATTGTTTACTGTATTACTTGTAATTAATTAATCGCAGTGATCCGGTGCCTACACAATTTGTTTACTACATTCATTACACCTCTGACTCCAGCAATCCGGTGACTGTAGAATTGTTTACTGTATTAGTTGTAATTAATTAATCGCAGTGATCCGGTGCCTACACAATTTGTTTACTGCATTTATTATATCTCTGACTCTAGCTAGCCGTGGAATTTGTTTAGTATATTAGTTCTAATTAATCTGTCTTAGTGAACAAGTGCCTAAAGAAACATTGCTTGTCTTAATAGTTATTGGACGTAGGGATTACTAATTGCATTACTTTGACTAACGTCTTAGTTTAATTGATTTATTACAAAGCGTGATGCTTGTTAATGCTATTCTGTACATTTCCTGCCAACCCTAATAAGATAATATTAGTCGCATTTACGAGAACTTGGACTTTGGTTTTCGACAACTTGTCAAGTGTTGTATACTGTCAAGTCATGTGTGGTGACACGCACACGCCAAACTCACTCGCCCGCACGCCACGCTCTCACCGTACGTCACGTACACCCGCCACTATCTCGTCATCTCCACCGGCGACTTTACTCGCACGTCAACACCCCGAGGACGTGGGTAGGAGCAGGCCCAGAGTATTGTAGCAGTGATGACGTAGACGTGCGGCGTAAAGAGAACTCGCGGCTCGGAGCGGGGTATTGTGCTGGTGGGCGAGGGGGAGGGCGGGGGAGCTCAAGGATTTGATCATTTCTGAATATCCATCATACGAACTGTATAGGACGTCAGACTACGAAGGTCTGAATATTTAATCGATCGATTGGAGGGGAATCGGAAGGGACGGGGTCGGGTGGGGGGAATCTGTCTAATTGTCAGAAGCAAGGCTGAGCGCGAAGACTGTGCCGTTTAATCACTCAAGCTCCCCATCCCCGAACCCTTATTCCGATAATCAATAATAATACTCAAATAAAGAGCACATAGGATCCACACTCGCCGCATCCCGACCGAGCCGTCCCGACACGACTTTGCTTTTATATGGAAGAAACTCTTATGTCCACTAAGTAGGATGACCTCCCGGTGCTCGGTCCTGACCAATTACTGTTACTGTACCGAGTTACGTGAGGAACTTGAAGCGGCCGGTTCCATTTACATACAGTCTACTCAGCAACAATAACTTGAATTAAGTTTGTTGTTAAATAGATTAGTGACACGGAACACAAAAAAAACTAATTAGTGTAAACAAAAAATCGTTTACTTTGAAAAGTCAATTCTTTCACGATAAATATAAAACTTAATGTTGAACGAAGGTTGTATGGTTGTTTACGTTGACTTTTTTTGTAATATATAAAATAATAAACAAAATAAACCAATTGTATAAACAATGATTAGTTGTTTCACTTGTAAATCTTTAACGCCCGCAAGAAATTCGGCTTTTCAAACGTAAAATTAAAAAAAAAAACTAAAAAAAACAATGAGAAATCGGAATCTCCCCAAAACCTCTTTATATTACGCATGTTGGAAAAGTTGGAGTGAGTGATCGCGGAACGAACTCATGATGTCATCCAACGGCTGTGACCGGGAGGACCCCTTCTCTTGCCTTCACCTTGACCTCGGCTCCTAGATGGTCATATGCTGACTCTTTTATGTAGCTGTTGAGCGGTACAGGCTCCACACTCGCCTTGAGTCGACGGGCGGGTAGCAAGTATGGCTGAAATCGTGTTTAGGTCCGTGCACGATTTTTTGCTACCAAACTAGCGCATTATTTAGTAACGCGGGTGGAGATAAAAATCGTGGACGAGAACAATATTAGTGTTCTAAGTGATGGTACAAGAACGTCCAGCCAGTCCATCTGACCTTGAGGGGATTTTTACAGAGTAATGAAGGAGATAGAAGATCCGTTAACTGTATGTGTTCACGGGTAAATTTACATCGAGGAACGCATAATAAACCTAATGTCCGTACTGTTTAAGTGGGAACCCTGCCAATGCCTTGCGCTCCGGTGGGCAGATCGACTCGCTCTGTCTCAAAACGTTGTTTTTCTGAGTCCCGGTCTCTGAAATCATATTGCTGTCATTACCCGCCCCCCCCCTTCCCCCACTGATCTCTTCCCAGCCCACAAAGCACCGAGAGAAACTTTTGAAACGGTTGCTGCGATGTATTGCCACTTCACCTGCAATCGATGAGCATCTTGTGCCAAAATGGCGTTTTGAATTCTTCTCCCTCGACGGGACTCCAACTAATTTGAAGTTCTTGTTATTCTTTTGGTGCGCTACTCGAAAATGTCGATATTACGGGTCATCTCGTTGGGCCCGTAAGTATTCGCTTCCTCGTCAATTGCCGATCCTTATTTTACCTGATGCGTCCCTATTTTATTTGTAACATTTTCATTCGCCTTTTATGGTATTAGATATTACTTGTTAGTCTATAAGAACATCTCCAGACAGTGTTGAGTACCGCGAGTAGGCAGTGGAAGGGTTAAAATCGGCGAAATGATTATAAAGGCCGAAACGAAGATCACTTTGAGACCGTCAGTCCAATCCAATTTTATGAGCTCTCACTGAGTTTTATTGACAGTCACCATCGATGAAAAAAGGGATTATTTATTCTCGCACTGGCTTCACAGCTTTTGAGCTATCTGTAAAGCGACCGTGGGTTAAAACCGATAACCAAAGGAACAAAAGCGGGAACAGTTGTAATTCGGTTAAAACGGTTGCTAAATACCGTATCCACACAACGCGATGAATTGTATCAAAAGAATCCATCGCTTTAGTGCGCCAAACCATTCATGAAAATAACATAAGAAAACGCACGCCGACACTAACATCAATATAGGAGCAGCCGCATTCAACGGCATCCGATGTTTGGAATAATTAAAAAGATCAAACCGTCGCGTCGGTGCTCTCTGAATCGGCGGATCCGGGACGAGCGTAATCGAGTGAGTGGAAACGAGAGCGGGGGTGGGGAACATTGAATCATTTGTGAATACAGAAAAAGTTGGCTGTTGTAAGGGAAAAGGTATTATGTGGGCACGCGTGCGGGATAATAACTTATTGGCTGATTATGACGCGGCGCGGCGATACATCTTCTGCCGGTTTCACGATCGAAAGGATTCACAAACGTGTCAGTTCCAGAAATCGTTTTAGGGTCTTCGGCATTCTGTACTTGCGGATTTCCGTCCTCTATATTACATTTAGGAGATACAAAAAACAGCAAATCTAGGACAATTGGACGGTTGTTAAAAAAATTCGATCGGTAGTTTTGTAATTTTTTGTTTGCATCTTTAGGTTCCAAATAAAACCGAAATTATTAACTTCTGTGCATAGTATTTATTGTATAGCCATATGAGTAAATCGCTGCACGGAATGTGTTAATAGGTTATTTCAGTACTAATCATGCACAAGCCTCAATATGCGATTCCTGGAAAATATGTTTTTAACACGTTTTTATGCTACCAAAAAATATACGTGGATGATGTTTTTAAAGTTCCTTACTAACTGCTATTTTAAATGAACTGAGGATTTTTAAATGTACTTTGTACAAAACAATATTCATTGTTTTAATTAATTATAATATTTTTCAGATTTTATTTGAAACTTTTTAATCGTAAAAGTTTGGTTGTTTGGTATTTTTGAAAATCTTCAGTTTATTTTGTCGCTATTTAATCGAAAAAGAAAAAAATAGAAAAACTATGTATATCATTCTGCTTTGTAACACTAAAAACTGGACAGGCGGAAAAACGTTAAAAACGTCTTTAAAAGTGGAACGGAGAAATGCCATACGGAATTGTTTGAGAGGATTACACAGACTCTGCTATTCGACACAACTCTCGCCCTGATTGGAGACTGTCAACAGAAATCTGAGGCAGATAAGAAGGGCCATATAAGAATACAATATTTGACCTATTATTTATGACAGCCAGATCCACCTGCACACACAAGGTATAGTCTGAGCGTAAACACGCGGCCGCGACACAGACGCTCCACTACCATACATCCACTATCCACTCCCTCCACACACACAAGGTATAGTCTGAGCGTAAACACGCGGCCGCGACACAGACGCTCCACTACCATACATCCACTATCCACTCCCTCCACACACACAAGGTATAGTCTGAGCGTAAACACGCGGCCGCGACACAGACGCTCCACTACCATACATCTACAATCCACTTCCTCCACACGCACAAGGTATAGTCTGAGCGTAAACACGCGGCCGCGACACAGACGCTCCACTACCATACATCCACTATCCACTTCCTCCACACGCACAAGGTATAGTCTGAGCGTAAACACGCGGCCGCGACACAGACGCTCCACTACCATACATCCACTATCCACTTCCTCCACACACACAAGGTATAGTCTGAGCGTAAACACGCGGCCGCGACACAGACGCTCCACTACCACACATCCACTATCCATTTCCTCCACACGCACAAGGTATAGTCTGAGCGTAAACACGCGGCCGCGACACAGACGCTCCACTACCACACATCCACTATCCACTCCCTCCACACACACAAGTTATAGTCTGAGCGTAAACACGCGGCCGCGACACAGACGCTCCACTACCATACATCCACTATCCACTTCCTCCACACACACAAGGTATAGTCTGAGCGTAAACAAGCGGCCGTGGCACAGACGCTCCACTACCACACACCCAACACTCCGAGAGACACAATTTTAAATTTATTTACGATATAAATTTCATTTACATAACTTCCATAGAGGTACTAACGATGAAATACTTGATTATAACTTGATACGTAACAATTTTATTGTATGAATCTGTCCCATTATTCTAAGTTAATATCGACTTGAATGCAAATACAACGCAAAGTTTATCGATCGCTGCGAATGACGTAAGGACAATTAGAAGACCGGATAAAGGTTTAATTTCCCAGTAAAATAGAACAATTCTCCGCTTTCATGTAGCGGACGTTGAGGCAGAGTCTTATTACATAACAGCGTCTCGATTAGAGTGAATTGTTCGACCATTCGTAAAGAAGGTACGATTGACAAGTTACTGACGATAACGATGGCTACGTAAGCGAAAAAATTAGTCTAATTTCAGATTTTTAAAACCCGGTGGATGGAAGTATGAATTAGCAAGACAGTTATGTGGGAATACGAATCGAGCATGATACTTGTAATACCAGATACGATGGTAAAATCTCGACTTGAAGTAAAAACTATCCGCACGATAGTCGATACTAAAGAAATCGAGATAAAATTTGAAACAAACAAGAGATACCTGGAAACCTTTTTGGAGCGCATATGGACAAAATAAACTGGCCTTTATGGATTTTTACATCGCTAGTAACAAAAACGAAAAATGCAGAGGGAAGACGTAAACAAAAAAGGAATGAAGAGAAGTTGAAGAAAATTGTTTTTGATATAATATCAACTTAAATTTATCGTAAATTAAATATAATATTGATAATTTAACAACGATTGTAACAAAAGTAGATGGAAATATTGGGGGAGGGTAAGGAACTACGAGCCAAGGTCGTGCTGAACAGCTATTCACGGCAATCGTTTATAAGCAACGATAGAGTCATCTGCCTTCTCAACAGTCTTCGCTTACATTCAAACGACACGTTACACGGAATACATAATTAATGCAATTTGTTTAGCCGAATAAAAAGAATATTTCGTTTCAGATGGCTTACACATTAAAAGAAAAACAAGGGGAAAATGAAAAGATCCGGATTAAAGAGGGAGGGGGACAGGCCATGTAGTTGAATGGGACGACTCTTGAGAAAATTAAAGAAAAACGTCAAGATGCTCAATAAAGTCAAACGGTTGTTGGGTCTCAGTGCTGTCAATCTTAACGCAAATACTCTTGTGGGGCTAATACCATTTCGAATTACAATTAAAGCGATACTGGGGTGGGGAGGATCGGAGGGGGGCTTGGGGGGGGGCTTCTCTCTCTACCTGGACTTGTTCTGCAATTGCTTGATTTCAGTGACATCGCTTAGCTATCGTAGCACTGATTGTATATCGGAGCTTATACTCGTACGCGACTCTCTCTCTCTCTCTCTCTCTATTTCTCTCTTCTGTATCCGTTGTTTGGAATCTTCATCAAATTTATATCAAGCTAGTCAGGTTATGCATAATGGGAACTAACTTTTCTTAATAAGCGCAACTTATTCATGGAGTTAGATGAGTAAGCAAGAAAATCACTGTTACGACAGTGTATTTTATGACGATTCCACGGTTAAGAGTTTAGATTGCTGGATACAAAAATGGACTTCATTGTTTCCAACCATAATTTCAACAGTAGCAAGGTTTGCTTGAGTTGAAATAATTAAACTTTTATGTCAGGTTTTCCAACGATCGGAATATAATACAAAGTCTTGATGACTGAGTATTATCCTACAGTCAACCTGCTTGAATATCGCGAACGTATAAACCAGCGATATCCAAAACCAACGATCCATCTTTAATATTGCCTAACATCGCACACGTAATGAAAATTATTTGAAATAAAACAGTCTTTAATAGTGAATAAACAATAATATAACGGTGTAATGACGCCCTAAGATAGGCTCAGTGTCAAATAAATACTACGTCAAGCGAACGAACATCAATTCCAGGAACGGAGCCGTCTCTTCCAATCGGTTTAAAACGGCCTATTATTACGAAAGAAACGAGAGTAAACTGGTGTAATTTTTCAAAGCAAGGATCGAATCAACGAGATACGGAATGGTGTTAGAAACGCCCCCGGCGTACTATGCAGAGTAGAGTTACGTCGGTACAGCGCGAAACAAAGCCAAAGCGAGCGAGGACAGACGGACACAAATTATTGGATGATGACCAGCATTTGTGTGGGGAAGCGGATGTTGATAGTTTATAGTTGATTTTTGTGGCACGGGATGACGTAACCGACAATTGTCGCGGTTTCTGGTGATGTTCCATTGATTTCTCCGCACGAGAACACTGCATGTACACGTACGCTGCATTATTCTCATCATTAACATTCACGCTTTTCCTTCTTCTGTCTGTCCGGACATTTCTCCGTCTCCGGGCTTTCGTGCCCACTTCCTCTCTTCGCCTCCCGGTTGCTCAATATTGATGTATTTATGTATACGTGACAATTAGTGGCGCCCTCCTTCCTGAACAAAGGAAGGTATGTGTGTACGGAACTATGTAAGGAACAGTGAGGCCTTTGGGCACTTTCGGTGGAAAGGTTTTGGGGTCCATCCTAGGAAAAAAATTTGAACTTCAGTATGCGAAATGTGATAAAAACTCTCAACAAAAGATTAAAACTGTCAAGGATGGTGTATTAACTTACTCTAGTATAACATCTGCTGACCCTAATTAAGACATTCCATCATTAAAGGTTTGCTATACGTAGAATATGTTACAGCTTGGAACGAAATTTTATGTTATTACCAAGGCACTGGCAAAGTGCTTGAATTTTTACGGTGGGAATTTTGCCTAGTGGTTGACATTTTTTATTTAAATGACGTCGTTTTAACACCTTCACTGCGGCTCTATACTAAGAGATGTCGTCTACCGCAGACGACGTATTATAGATTTTGGGTAAAATTGAAAAAGTACCCTTTTAGTAAAATTGGCACATTAAACTAAGTTATAATATTTAATTTGGCGTTATTGTACGATTTATTTCTTCTCCGTTTGATTAAATAAAGACACAGACTCTCATATTGAATCATGGAGTGGGGGCCAACAATAATTCATCTATAAAAAATGAACTCTCCCGAGATCCGATAATCGTTCGCAAGAAACGTTCAGTAATTGTGTCGCATTAACAGAAAACTTAAACGGATCCGAGTATAAAGTTTGGTAGTATTTCAAAGCTGAAAGTTGACTACAGATTATAAATTGTGTTGAATGGAAGGGGTGATGGCGAGCGGGTGGGCAGGGGGTGGGTGGGGGATATTGGCCGATAAAAGAGAGGTTGCCCAATTGGAAGTCACTTATCGACTCGGGACACTTAATTACGCGCAATTAACCCACCTACTCAGCCTCTGTTCCAAAACTGATCGCTTATTAAAGTACCCCAAAACTGCCTCACCTGATTATTACAACTTTGGCCGACTCGAGTAGACTGGAACACGTGCTTCCATACTTTACTAACGGCATTTCCTCGCCCTTTATAGTCACCGAAAGAAACGAGAATGAATAATGGATAGGAATCGTTTTATGGCAGTGCAATTGGTTCAGAAAACATCATAACACTTTAAGATAACTTCCGTGGTGGGAGAAAAAAATGGGATCAAAGCAGGAAGAAGTAAGTGCCTTTAAAGTAGGAAATTTCTTCATCAGGAAAAAATAAATAAAAAATAAAACTGGTAGAAAAAGAAGTGAAATTTCTACATCGTGTATGGCGTCGAATTTTAATAATTTGCGGCTTAAGTAAATCACACTTTTAATTAAATACCCTTTAAGAAAAATACACATTTCTTCAGTAAATGTATTAAATGAAATTATTCTAATTTTCATACAAAAAACCTGACATTCCTCAGGTCATCTTCCACATACAAACTGTAAAAATCCGTATTCTTGTTGGAATTGATCTAAAATGTATTCGGGTTTTTGAATGTTCCAAAATTCTTCTTTAAATCCCCACTACACCTTGTAAAATTAAAAATAATTTATATTAAATCTTTTCTCTCTTCAGAAATTTCATCTAAAAAACATATTTCAATTTAAAAATCATTAAAATGGGTAGTAAACAAAAATCATCAGTCGATTTTGCATAAATACATCAAAAAGAATTTTTTAAATATTGAAAACCGTAATAAAACTTTTCTAAGATTTAACACTAATGACAACAATTTGAAAAACAAATAAAACTATTAAAACTTCTGTATTGTTATTTTTTTATAAAAGTAAAAGTTACACAACACATGTATAATTTGTTAAAACGGTAAGGTAACAAACTGTTTTTATGTGCAAAAGTGGGAAATGCCAATAAGGTAGAGTGTACTAATCAAAGAAATTGAGGCGAATACTAATAAACCTGACATAATGTACCCAGGCAAGGGAGATCGGCCAATTGCATGCCACTTATTGACGACTTGCAGGACACTTAATTGCGTACATTAACTTAAGACGTTTCCAAGTCGGCTCTTCTCAGACTTTTACACCCACTCCCGCCGTCATTACAGATCTTTGTCCCTCTTCCCTCCATTTATCCGGGAATTTTGTTCCTGGCAGACGGTTCACCTTATCTTCCCAGCCAAAGTTAATCGCTACATTTTCGCGTTCCTTCATGTCGTCGGTTTTCACCTAATATACGCGTCGATTAAATAGTATCGCAGGCTTTATTACAATAAGGCTCGCGTAGTATTTTTATTGCCACCTTTACTAAAATCGTTCCAAAAACTCTCCTTTCCTTTTAGGTAATGTGCTCTTTTATAAATATTTGGATACTTCCGTGTGAAATGGGAAATGGTGTTTGTATTTTGTTGTTTTCCAAACTCCCGAAACATTTTGCTCTCAAAAGTATTATTTATCTATAACTAATAAAACAATTATTTTTGTAACACACTAAGTGTCTTATAAAATTAACTGTTGTGGTAACTATAAATAATATAACGTAAAATGTTTATCCACGACAGAGCATTTTAAAATTTCAAATTTAATATTACACTCATAAGGCGTATTCTTTTAACATGTATTAATTTGTCAAGGCAGTGTCCTACATGAGTAGTTGGGAACGACAGAAACTATATAAAAATGTTCCAAAATTATAATCACACCTTTGGTCATACCAGTTTTGGCAATACTTAGAATTATATTACGGCAGCCCCTGAAATGGACACAAACAAAGGCAACTTTTATTTAGAATTTACTGAATGGCAAATTGTTGAATTCCGACCAAACTCCAGATTGTTCAGTTAGGTTATTGTAGCGACAGATTAACATTTAATCAGTTTAATTTGTAGTCTGCAGTTTAGTAACTTTCCTGTGATGTTCCGATCTAATTGAATTTGTAAGAGTCTTAAAAAGACAAATGAAATTACTTTATATTATTCTATTTTGGCGTTGACATTTCCGTAACATTTAAAAATAGATTGAGGAAAACAGCTAATTTATTTGTAAAGGAGATTAGGAAAATCGTCCAGATCGAAACAAATACTTGAACTAAACGTTAATGCCGGCGCTGGTAGCGAAATGCTAATGTTGATTACCCCGGTGGCTGGGCCGGTAACGTGTTTCACGCCGGTTTGCGAACATCTCGCTCGCGATGGATGCGTCACAGAACAAAAACTAGAAAGATATTATGCATACATAACGATTTGTTCGAGCTCTCCACACCATTAGTCGCTATAGTCGCTGCTCACTGCTCAGTGCACTTTTATTTTTGCCTCATTAAAGACTCTTCTCGGATCGTTTAGCGAGCGCGGATCCGAACGTAATGTGGAGAAGAGACGTCACATTTCTAGAGGTAACGTATAATTCGTGGATTAGCGAGAGAGGAGATGCCTTCGGAGAGTGGAGGCCGAGATGGACCGGATGTCGCGAGGGTGGTATCCACACATGTGGTGTCCTGGTGTACTCTCCGGTCTGCATCCCTCTTTCCGGTCTCACGTCTGAGCCCTGGTCACGGTGCGACACATGGGACTCCTCCGGCGACGTTGTCAAATCGTGCGACTGCACCCTCCTCTGGCGCTGTGCTGGTGACGGTCGTAATCCCGGTGCCAACGGTGACCGGTCCCAGCTGCGACCTGACGGCTGACACTGCCCTTTACCCTCGAACCGGTGAGTACTCCGGTGCTAGGACATCGTCTGGTCATTTACTACGGAGAACCACCCTTCCACGGCAAGAGATGTCGATACCGATAAGGGTGGTCTCAGAAATTATAGAAAGGGTTTTCCAAACTAAAATCATTGAACTGCTCTAGAAATCCCAAAAGTGTCCTTTATTTCCATCTTAAAAGATGCCAATGTTTAACGATTGTTAAAAAACACCAAAAAATTGTTTAGTAAGGGGGTTCATAAAATCATCCTGCAATAGTTTTCAAAATGTTTTGATATTATAACATATTTAACGAGATTTCCATAGTGGTTGTTATATTATTTATATGACCACTCTATTTACAAAATATACAGTTTTATTTCAGAATTTCGATTGATTTACTCAAAGAGATGTTCAAATATTTCTGGAATAAAGAATGTTTGAAAGGCATTTGCACTTTTTTTAAGGTTGCATTGAGAATAAATGTGTGTAGGCTAAGTCTGCCGATCCATCTGTTACATGATATGTTTCATGGAGTTCAAGTTATGAGATGCCTGATATAAAGGCGGGTCTAGAGTACCGGTTGTCACCGATGCTTCCTTGGCTGCCACAACGCTTCTCCCCTGACCCTGCCGTGTGAATCATCCCGATTACTGACAATAATTATAAACAAGGGACTCGATCGATTTGCATATCGGGACGAGCGCGACCATCCAGTCGGGGCGGAATGGCTAGGGGGATATAAATCAAGTTTTCATTCTTTCGAATGAGCTTGGGGGAGCGACAACGGACTTATATTTGTGGCTGGCTTCAAACATTCTAACACGGTAATTTCGCCGATACGAATAATCTTGTACTTGTGAATCATGAAGACACAATCTGATTAGCGTATTGAAATCAATTCCAGTGATCGAGTTTAAATTATAAATCCTTTTTCTTGCTCGAGTCTTGTCATTATTTATCCGCATAATATAAAGTTGGTATCAAAGCTATTTAACTCCTTAAGTAACATAGTTATATTACGCTCTTGAAGATGAGACTGCAGGATGCACACTTTTCCATATTACACTAGCCTTAAAGGGCTATACTACCCCTCCCCCCCCCATTAAAATCGAAAAGCGTGCATTATAGACATCGATTACTACTTTGGTAGATGACGTCACGTAAAATGGGGTTGTTACAATGTCAGGGATTAGGAAACGTTTCAATAATTATTTTATTCAAGATATTACATATCATTCTCAAAAACTTATAATTGTACGTTTTTCGTAGAGCCAATCTAACGACAGTTTCATGGAATTCGAGTATTACACTTAATGATGTGCAATGGTTTCATACAATAAACACAATGTTGCGTTTTTCACAGTTATGTAACACGTGTTTTTCGCCGAGTAAAGAGAAGGATGCGAGTAATGTGTCGAGCAATGGATTACTCAGATTGGGAGAAGTTCAATTAAATTTGGTAAAGTAAATACGATGAATATTAAGAGGACGGTGGAAAGGGAAAACCGAAGAAGGAAACGCGGTGGTATGAATATTTTGGGAAGTAACAGTACGCCACTCTAATAGAGAAAATGAAAGGAGAACCTAAATAGAGGCAGGGGCTGTGAGTTGCGGCTCGGCGGGCGGTGGGACAACGTACACGATGTACAAATTGGAGAACTTGGTGGTCAGAATAATAATTACATTAAGTCCGAATGAAAGCCCAGGGCCCATCTGTATCAATATTCAGTTTGGTTGTGGGGTGGCCACCGATAGTGGCTTAATCACAAGTATTGTACACGTGTACTTGTGTGTTTACATACGTCCGTGTGTCAACTTTGAGCAATCAATAGGTATTGGGGAACCGCGCGTGATTTTCACGGGATCGGCTTCTAATTTACCTGCGGTTGCTTACCGTTAAGTCCCTCTGAAACACGGTTAAAATATTTGAGTGAGATACTTGCACTGATCGCAATATACTAAAATAAAAAAAAAAATCGTAAGAGAAAAATATAGCGTATAAATATTATAATGAAGAAATACCTTTGCTGCCTGAATATCATCCCGATAATCTTACGAAAGTTTTTTTTTTAGTTTCTAATTACTCAAACTTAAAAAAAGCTTTTAAAAAATATACATTTAACAGGGGAAGCAACTCTTTGACAGCACTTCATCGTAAAGTTCTATATGAGAACATTTTAAACTGCTCATTCAAAACTTTAAATCCTTACAATTGTTTGCGATAATGAGTGATATTTCTTGTACGGTTTTCAGATAGATTGAAAGCCACGATGGAATGAGGTGTTATCATATCGGGACCAGAGATTACCCACATTCCGGCGTCTGTGTTCGACAAGTCTAATCTCAGCCACGTGAGTCTAGTTTATGACAGTGTCTGATACTTCTGTGGTGTTATCTTTGAGACCCTAAACTATCTTGTAGAGGCATTACAGTCCGAGGATATTCTGTAGCGTTATCCTCGAGACCCTAAAATATTGTGTAGCGGCGTCAATCTTCAGTTACAGTCCGAGGTAGCGTAATGTTTGAGACCCTAAACTATCTTGTAGATGCATTACAGTCCGAGGATATTCTGTAGCGTTATCCTCGAGACCCTAAAATATTGTGTAGCGGCGTCAATCTTCAGTTACAGTCCGAGGTAGCGTAATCTTTGAGACACTAAACTATCTTGTAGAGGCATTACAGTCCGAGGATATTCTGTAGCGTTATCCTTTAGAACCCAAATTATCGAGTAGAAGCAAATTATTCGGTATCTCTCTCTCTTACATTCCGAGGATACCGATTCATTCTGTGACTGTGCATTTCATTGTGATCGATTAGAAATGAAATTTTTTTAAACCGTACAGATTAAGAAATTGTACAAATCTATTTTATCGTATTGTAGAAAGCGTTCTGTAATAATTTTTATAAACCGAGGGAAATGTGTAATTTCGACAAGTACGAAGAATTTTAGTTTCAGTATCAGATTTTGAGAATAGAGATCTAAAAAGAGAATAGTCAACAAAAGCTGTGTTGAGCGGAAGATGAGTGACAGTCGGAATGAGCAAGTGGTATCGATCCGTTAATAGGGTGGAGAGCACATTAATCGGCACGAAGATGGCTGCACGTCGGTGGTGCCGAGGCCGTCCGGGTCCGGAGTGTTGTTTTAAGTCACTCTCCGCCTCGCCCGCTCTCACTGCTGCTCATTACGTAGATTGATTCATTTGAAAGTCACGTGTATCCGTCTCTGTCTACTGGTCAAGTCGTTTCAAGTCGATATGGGACCGGCCCACACCCCTTCCTGCCCCTGCACCTCGGCTCCCCTCGCGTTCGTAATAAAGATTCTAGGCCTTGATCAATATGCAAATAATGATAGGGTAGTTTGTTTTGTGCGGACACGTATGTACGGCGACTCCTTTGCCGGGCCTGGTCCCGAGACTTAATAAAATATACGAGAGCGGGGCGGTCTAATTGCATCTCTTGGAACAGGACCAAAAACATTTCATCTCCAGTGGACACTTTTTGTTTCTTCATATCGTTTCGTCCCTCTCCCGGTTTTATGCAGATTGGCGGCAACGGCGTTCCTTGTGGCCGATATGAAATATCAAAGGAATACTGATATGAGAATTCCCTTCTGTTTGCAGATTTCGGCAAAGATTCGGACCCCGTATAAGCTCTGCGATTGGGTGGCAATCTGCGCTACGGCGAATCTCCGCGGTTCAACATTTATTCTCAGTGACGTTTATAATTACACTTATTTATTTATTTACCAAATATCTTGTAAAAAGTAACATAAACAAAATGTACATTAAGTGTTTTCCCCGACAATGCGTGAACAGAAGGCATAAACAGCGGTACTGTAAACGAGTGTTATAATAAATTACATATACTTCACAAATTAAAAATTTGCCTTACTGGCCTCTTTGAAATCTTTTGTCTAAAAACTGTTCAAGAGAAAATGTACTCGAACATGTGATTCATATATTAATGTTTTAAGTATACGCCACTATAGCCACTCTTTGGTATTAATGAATTGTAAAATCTGAAGAAAAAAATAGACAAAATTATTTTTCCGTAGCTTGTTTTGGAGCAAATTAATTAAAACTTCATTATTGTAGTACAAAATCTTTCCAAATTGTATTTGTGTATTTTAATACCATAGCAGAAAAAGATAGATAGAAAGGAGAAAGAATGTCTATTTATTAAATCGACAATTTATAAATCAATTAAAGTGGATTTTATAATCCAGCTCGGAAAATAGATAGAAATAGGGTAGCTAGAAATTGGCTATGAATCGTATGTCAGACCTCGATATAGTGGGATGGACGACCCTTTGGCAGTTTTTGCACCCCGTACACAAAAGCTTGGTCGCCCGCAATTCGACATATTGCCGCTAGCGACTTCCCAACAAATTATTCGATCACAAAACTTTTCCTGACCTCAGTTTACTGATGTTACTGTTGTACTAACTCTTTGTTTGGACAATCGCTTTTTGTTACGCTAAGTTAACAGTGGTACTTTGACAAAAATCCACAAAAAGTACCACGCATTGCTCTTACGAAATAAACAATTTAAAATGTATGAATTCCATTCGTGTTTAAATTTCTACGTTAAAGGAAATACCGAGCTTATCGTAGAATAGATTGGGAGAAGCCCCTCCCCCACCCAGCGCTTCAAGCGTTTACCAATCACCAGGTGTGTGTTCCACTGATACCTCTGTCAAACCTTTTCAAATCATCGCACCGCCCAAATCAAACAGGCAATAAATGCCCGACGTTTATGTCACTGCGCACTAGGTACACAGACGCCGGCGATTTCAGGGGTCATTGAATTGTCTTCTCATTGATGTTGCAATGAGATGTGTTCGTTTTATCGTTTAATTTTTATCGTTTGTATGTTGACTGAGTGAACAAATGATGTACTAATAATGTACATCTTAAAGTTTCTTACAGTTTGGCTAGTTAGAATTTTAGCGGCCATCTTGAAACCACCATTTTAAATTTAGGATTAATATTTTAAATATAGTGATTTGATTACCTTTTTCCTCAGTTCAATGTCACAAACCGTCGTTAAATATCTCTAACCGTTAAATAGTTATAAATATAATTCAACTTAATATGAAACATAACCTCAAATGATAGATCAGGTTTGCTCACCGTGCATGAGTTACGCAACATATAAATGTCATGTAGGTACGCACTAATCTAAATGTTGATAGTTTAATTTTCAGAAACTATGCTCCGGGTAGTAAAACTTAGGGATAATTGATGATTGCATTTCTAACAACTTTTTAACGGATTGATATATTGAAAAATGGTTAGTACCTACTTACTGTACTATATTTATACTTATTGGACACATTGTACATCGGCAACATGTATCTAACACTTCGCTTGCGCCATGTTCTTAGTATTGGGGAACTCGCAATGCAACTGCAGCAGAGTGCACTACGATGACGCAAGTGCCGGTGATTAGCAAAGCGTGTCTCTTGCGTGTGTACAGGAAGTGCTCACTTGCACCCGCAAGTTCCAGAAGATTCCACTTAATGCATTTCCTTATCCTCTCAGCCTACAACATAGGTTTCAACTTATAACATCACTGCGTTTCTCCCAGTTCTCTCTTCCCTACAATCGTGGGAACAGGTGCAGGTAGATGTATTTTACTCTCAGGTCTAACAGTATTGTCTGTCACACAGGTGAGAGCGACGGAGGACGCGTATCCTGCAGGTAAGGAGGGTGTAGGTACCTGGATGGAAATGATCGGATCCATTTCTCCTCGTTAAGAGTAGTTACATGTACAGGGTGACCCACGAGTAACCCGACAAACTTCTAAGGTGGTTTCCTCTCATCAAATAATGAAAACAGTTCATATAAACGTAGGTCCAGAAACGCTTTGTTTTGCGAGTTACGCCTAGCGAAAGATTACGCCCGATTTTCTAGGAAAGGACGGATATAAAGCGAAGCTGTTGTTTTTATAGCGTAGAGATAGTGGTTAGATTTATTGGATTTGATGTCAGATGAACTTAAAAATTGAATAAAATACGTTCCAGACCTGATAAGACCACCCATTTCTAAGATGACAGACAAAATATGCAAAATTCGGTCTCGGAAAACGTGTTTGATTTTTTATTTGAAGTATATTAACGTCATTAAATGGGTAATCAGCACGCAAAAGTTTTAACCAAGACTTTAGAGAATTTAATTCCGAAGTGATAAATTTAAAATAGACTAATAATGAACAGACAAACAGTGAAACACTTTATGCTTAATTAAACCAACCCATACAAAAAATAAGACAGAAAATGCAATATTTAAGTTATATATTAAATTAATGTTCTTAGTAAACACAATTTTTTTTAGTTTTCTTAGTTATTTTATATATATATATATATACCGTATATATATATTGTTGGTATATATATATATATATATATATATATATATATATATATATATATGTGTGTGTGTACAATACAATATTCCATCTTTGTAGGAGGTAAACAAAATGTCACCATAAATGCCGACATTCCTTATTCCAAGTTTGACAATCCGACGAACGAGCATGACCAGAAGTACTTATCTGACTATGAGAACAAGTGTGGCATTTTATTTAAATTTAAGGATAAAATCGGCCATTTCTTGACTCCTTTGGAAACAATCGACTGTGGAAACAAAAAACCTGCCGTAGACCATTAAGGGGGCAGCGCGATAGTAAAACTGCACCACTCAGGATAATACAAAGTGGAAGAAAGTCAAAAGAGTCGAGGGGAGTCGAAAACAAAGATAGTAACAAAAACGCTTATCAACTCGGTTCAAAAACAACAAGAAAAGTAAATAAACAAGGATCAAGCGCCGAGAGCGCCAAAGGAGAACGTAACACGAAGACGACCGTTGATAAACAAATAAAGACGTAAATTAAGTGTAATTTACCCGTAGAGATGGTAGAGCTAGAGGCGGTCTGATACAAGTAAACATTTGTCGATCATAAAGAGCTAATAAAGTTGAAACCGATTTGCCGAGACCGAGATGCACGGCGCCAGTCGGCCAACAGACGGCGCGGCGGTGTGGCTGGAGAATCACCTGTCATCTGAAACATTTTATTTCTCAGATAACACGAGGTGGGTGGCTTCCAGTCCTTTGACACGTTTTACGAGTACGACGCTCATCATTATGGGCGAAAACCTTTACTTAAAGTATGAGGGGGAACGGGCCCAGGTATGACCATCATATCCGATCTCTTTATGTGGAGTCCCAGAGCGGAATACGAACCGATGAGATAAGGTTAACTCCATTCGGAGTGTCCAACAGACCCGGAATATCGGATTATCAGATGGAAGCTGACTCGATCTGGCATACCGAACAGAAGACACGATATACGACGTCTGACCGTTGATGACAAAATAAAACAACTGGTACATTATTCAATACGTTTAGGAACTCCTCGTGTGGAACCACAATCAATTCCTGGTCACAAGAAACCTTTCTGCAATTTTGATTGTGCGCAATGATTAAGCGTCTTTCGACCAACCTCTTCTTAGAGCAAAATAACACTGTCTAAGATTTTAATCGAATCTTGAAGTAGTGACTAAAAAAGGATCGCTATTATTTTTTAAGAACGCAACGTTTTTATTCTAACTGAACCTTTATCAATTTTCATACACCTTAAAGTGACTGTCCCTTTTGATTGCAATAGAAACCTAAGATCTCTGGAAACGGTTTTTGTGGATGTATCACTGTGTACTTATCGAGATTATATTGGGGTATCGTGGAGATGTGTGTGGGTGTAGCATTGTCGCTTGTCGGCGAGATGTCTGCTATCGCGGAGATGAAGTTCCGATAACGGATGGTGGTACCTGTGACAGTACCTGTTGCTACCGAGATTACCAGGGGGAGACAATGGTATCGTGGAGATGTGTGTGGGTGTAGCATTGTCGCTTGTCGGCGAGATGTCTGCTATCGCGGAGATGAAGTTCCGATAACGGATGGTGGTACCTGTGACAGTACCTGTTGCTACCGAGATTACCAGGGGGAGACAATGGTATCGTGGAGATGTGTGTGGGTGTAGCATTGTCGCTTGTCGGCGAGATTGCTGCTATCGCGGGGGTGGAGCGGACACGGAGGGTAGTGGTAGCGTGTACGTTTATCGCCACAACTTGCGTGCAGGACAACTTGTATAGCCAAAGCCAAGGGTAATTTATGCCTCAACTAGTTCTTATATTTACATAATATACGACTCCAGTTGCCTATAGATTGACTGGGATTCTATTGTGCTACCTAGATAGGAATTCTCGCACCTGGTTTTGTGGACTTCTACATTATCACGTACTACAGAAAAGAAGCGGATTGCTTCATTTTTTGTGTGGAAAGAGCAATATAATACTCCTCAACTGAGGAAGCAAATAATGCTTTCAAAAAGGTTATGAACATCATACATAAATAAAGAGCAACAGTACTGTATGAAAGATGTGAATACGTACAGTCAGAAAATAGTTCACAATTTGATAAGAAACTAAATGCATTATTACATTTTTACAAACTCCAACACAAATGAAAGACAAGCGCGTATTTCTTAGTGTCGGACTGTCTCTAAGACGGGTGTTCATGTATACTCGAGTTCTTTTTGTCGCATACGTGTACAAGCAGTGTGTGGGCGCGAAGTCGCAGGTGAGCACAAATAGGCCAATAATTGATGGCGGCCAGTTGACCGCGGCAGAGATACAGCAATAACGCTCGAAATCGCGACTCCGGGCTAAATTTAATTCTTGGCATGAACGCTTATAACGCATAGTTTCTCTTGATGATGAAAATATTAAGACACCAGCGAAATGGCTTTTGCGCCCATCATTTACACAAAATTAAATAATAATAGCGTCGCTATTTCTCTTTGCATGTCTCCTTCTGTCCCTTCTCTGGGACTACGGTTTAAAATAGATGCGAACTCTATCGCGGCGTCCTCCACCCGTTACCTGCTTTTTCTGGACTTTTTTCTGCCTTTTCTCTGCTTTCTTTCGTTATCGTGGCAGGAATAATAGCGCACTCGTCTTCGCCGACCGTAATAAATTGTGTTTTACAGTGTTACTAAAGCCGTGACTACGTTGTTGTGATACTTTCGGAGAAACGGTTTAGTAGTCTTTCTACAAATAAACGTAACCGGAGATACGTTAGGAAGTTTACGGTTGTCTTTGAAACAATTATTTTATTGTTTCACCGTGCATTCACTTCGGCATAACAGATTCCTCTGGTATTTTATTCCGGCCTTGGCAATTTCTTACATTGCCCAACTAATGGGACCTGAACACTGCCGCCTAGCGGTTACCCCACCAAACAAATCGTCCATTTGAGCTGAAATTCGGTGGTGGTTATCAGACAGCACTCGTGATCCCGCGAAGTATAGGTTATCACGGTGGCGAGTAACCGAGAAAACCGCAGAGACAATAGGACTAACAGAGGTCATGAGAGGGGTACCTCTTTGTCTTTGGCATTGAGCTCGACCTCCGCGGAGGATCGCTTGATGTCGTCGGAGCCGCTCATCTTGTCGGCGGGACTTTGGTTTGAAGCTGAGAGCTGCTCCTTCAGCGCCGTCACTTCCTTCTCTGCTAGTGTGGCCCTCTGAAACACAACACACATCACTGAGTACATACATCATCACTAAATAAACTATCAAAGAAATTCGGTTAAAATAACGATTACACAATGGAACTTCTTAGAAGTTAGGTAAGACTAACAGATATCGGTGGACTATTGACCCAATTAGTTATAGATGAAAACTAATGTTACGTCACAGTTGTCAACCTGTTGTAAAGCACTTAGGCTAACATATTCTCATTTTCATCTAACACGATTTCAAAATATCCTATAAATATCAATAGCGTTGTTTTATGTAACTAAACAGTTGAATATTCCAGTAAATAAGTCGCAGTAATTCATTAGTATTATGTTGTACAAAGAGGATGCAAATTAGAGGTTCGAGGGAGGCATTTCTTGTAATCGCAAGATGTCTGGGGTTCTCTCCCCCCCTAAAAATAAAAAAAAAACTTAAGAAAATTTACTTTCTAGTTTTGTGGTTTATACATCTGATCACTTCTAATGTACAACTACATTTTGAGATCCATGTTAAAGTAAGACTAACAATCTGCTACAGCTACTTCTTAGGTACAGGAGAGGGGTGTCCTAACCCCCACCCCCCCGTACATGCAGCAACGCTTGATTCGTTCATCTATGAATATTGATGGGTTCAAGATTAATAAGTCCATATTAGTAAAAAAGGTAAACGACGGGATTAGTTATGTGACCGTTGCTTTAACCCTAAAAGGGATATCTAGTGGGATAACTAATAATTGCAGTATGATTAAGAGATATATTTTCCAGTCACTTGTAATATAATTAAGTACTATACCAGTAAATTGGTTGACAAAATGAAAGAAATGTTTTATCCCTCAAGATAAACCCACCGATATCAGAACCTTTATCATTTCCGTTTAGATAGGCGAGTAAAGAAACCATGATTCCTGGACAATTGGCAAATTTCCATTTGGGTTAAAACCAGGATGTAGGAATCAGTTAGGCGAATTAGAAATTTGCGTCAATGCGGTTCTCCGATCTGTGGTTTAGCTTTATCTATGATTCACGATAATGGGAACGAATAATCTTCTATAATTACAGCCGAGTGTCTTAAATTGTCTTACGAGTTTGAAATAAACGCGATGTCACGATATTGATGAGAATTTCGGGACGGATACGTTTTTTGTGGACGTCTTCACTCATCAAGTATGTACGAAGAGTATTAAATTAGTGGGCGTAAGGAATTGTCTATACTTAATAAAATAACTTGTGCCGTCTTCAACACGTTGGTTTCTACGCACGGCTCTGTATGTCTAAACAGTCTCCTAGTAAACACAGCTTATTTGAAAATCAAGAATACGATTATAAAACGACTTTCTGAGACTTGTTCAAAGACAATATGCAATTGAATGCTGATTGAAGGGTAAAAGTAGGAACTAAGAAAAAGTGTACTATGAACTTTATCGATCTTCTGCCACCACGCACAGTCGGGTGGATTGTAAACAAATTCGAACTCCACTCCCCCCGTCCCTTACCTAATTAACAGATTTATTTTAATTTTTTATCAATACCACGTAATTTGTAATGCGGGGGACACAAAAGTGAGGCAAACAATGCCGCAATCAGGCATTGTATATTCGACAGCCGTGCCACTATTTAATAAACGTATGCAAAGGGAATGCCCGATCCGCGTGTATAAATAGAGCGTAATTTTTTATGTGCCAAGTATTAACGTCTAAGCCGGCCCTTATATATAATTCAGGGCGCTGTGGCTGGGCGACAAACGAATATAAAAATGCCGACCGAAAGATGAAAGTGACAATAATTGTGGCATAGAGCAATACAATAGGAAGCGCGGGAGGCCGTAGCGTCCATATTTAATAGACGGTGCCTCACACCATGCGATGATGGTTCATCATACCCCTGGCGTTGGTACTCTCAATCGAATCCGCCTGCCATAACAGGGCCCGCCTAACCGCATTAATATTGCACCCCACTTTTTATTATTCGGATATGAAATTAAAAAATCCCTCTGATAACTAATTGAACGGGCTTTTTACAAATTTAAACCTATATACGGTACATTGTTGTTTACAGCTAATTATTAGGGGTTTCTGACGCGCTATAATACCACCGATTCGGTTTTTATAGTACACACGTACTCTTGAGATACGCTATGGGAAGAACATGGCGATTACAGTTACACGATTTCATGTGTCGGTCCCGGTTTCATTACAGTGCAACGATTTAGTTTGCATCTTACACACGTACACTTGGCATATGCTATACGTGGCGATTCATAGTTATTTATAGTTTTGTCTTGGTTCCGGCTACATCACTGTTGTACAAGTCCCTCAAGCCGTGAATTTGTACGTGTTGAGATTTGTCATGTACACAACCACCTTCCGTCGGTAGTGCCGACTCTGCGTACGCTCTGCAGTAGGGATGGTAGGCTTGGATTGTACCTGCAGGGACGTGCGGACGGCGAGGTTACTGTGTCTGACGCAGCAAATAATGTGAACGAGAACAATGGATCAAATATCTGAAACAGTAAACAGTACTGTGTGGCCAGTTTGCACCGGGAAGGTATTTGCTTACTCACGCTTTAGCAGATGATTTGGTAAATATCGCCGTAACAATCCATGCAACAGGCGAGATTCGGGACAGTTTTAGTTGGGAGAGCCTGCGTGACCCCCCCCCCCCCTCCCAACAATCCTACGATTACATGTTTTATTCTTGTATCCGTAAACAGCTGTACGTGTACAAGTAAAGCTTTACAGCGGATAGATATATTAAGTCCACACAACAACGCCCGGAGTACAGGGGAAGGTGGTGGACTATAACGCTGCGAGTGTATTGTTGTCGGTACCGTTTTGTACGGACGAATATAAGCGGTACGAGCGTTAATGTACGCCATAAAGCGGTCGGATCGGTAAGCGATCGCTAATAAAACACACAGCCGGCCGCAGAGGCTGAGGCGATCGTGCGGCAATTGTCGTTCGCAAGCTACCCGTTCTTTGAGCGGTGAGAGGTATTTGCGAACGTGCAAGACAGGGAACGCCTCAGCGGGGTGGCTCACCTTCTACCCATCTTCTCCCCCTCCCCGCCCTTCGGAATATGAAAAAACAATACTGCCCCCACACTCCGCGCCCCCTAACACCCGCATCACCTATTAAGCCTATACGCCCGTTACAGCAATATATTTTGATTTTTAATTCAACACCCGACAGCTTTCCATTCTGAACACCATAAAATGTTATCAACGGAAACCATCTTTGCGTTCCCAGAATCTTGCAGTGCGGTCGCTTGATCGGTACGCTTCCTCTCACTCACTTTACACACCCTTACTTATCCTTTCGTCGCGTACTTTGCAGTCTGTACCTGTACAGGAACTCACTGACTATCGACTCTACGTAATCGATGTGTGATTAAAATGTACATTCTTTGGCGCATTCCCGTACTCGTCACAGGAATGTAGTTTTACTGGATCACATTCCTCAAACTTCTGTGTAGTTTCCGTCTGTACATATTATTTGCACCCACCCATCCACGAATTGATATTAGAGACACAGTAGTAAACGAGAGATGACTCCGAGGATATCCCCCGAAAAGCCAAATGTTTTACACGTCCTGGGCAAAGGTTTCATTTTCTGAGGATTATAGTCAAAGGCCCAGCGGAGTTTCTTACGGGACTTTAAAAGACTGATGCTTCATTTTATACGGAAATAAGATATCAAGATTAAGTTTATTTTAACATCAAGCATGTCTCAAGTGCGTTCCTTGAACCGTCACCAACTTCTTTCAACTGATTTTCTTAAGCTAGAACATCACTTCTGGAAGTTAAAGGTTTGGTGTTCCTCTATTTTTGTATTGTACCTGTCGCGAGTGCACAGGTACGACACGATCAGAATCAAATAATAGTTCAGTATGGTTGATTTGTAGTTATTTAATCCACTGTACCCACTATCAATGGGTATTTTATTACAAATTACTTTTCATTATTGATTAATAACTCAGTCTGTTTTGGGTGGAATTAGGTATAGTTCTTTGGTATTGTACAAATTAATTCGACTAATAAAACAATCCTGAATCCTGTCTGTGACCCTTGCACTTTTTATCAGTACCATCTACCTTGTACTGTATCGACTCTCCCCCTTATTCTGGTTGATAAGATCCTCGCACAGGCCAGTGGCCCATGAGGACGGACAGAATAAGGCATAAAAGGGGATCGTCTTCTCCCTTTTTTTTAAAAAAAAAAAGAAAAAACATCTTGGAGAGAAGAACTGTATATAATGTTTTGGTAAATCTGATGTCATCGTTACCAAACAGGTAGTTCAGGTTGAGATCTATCTCAATTCAAGCTAAGGATGTAAAATCTTTAATTTTTAAGATTTTCCATAGTGCGAGTAATCTACTGCAATAATAATATAACTGGCATTGAAAAGTGCTTTTATGTTAACATCTACACAGCCCGTTTTGTGATTTACTCGCTTAGGTATTGATAAATGATTTGTAACCTTGAAAGTTCATTATTTACTTTCTCTTACCTTTCAAATTTTGGACCGGTGCCTTTTTTCCATCCCACCTCCGATACATCGCATCCAGTGGGGAATACATCAAAGTTGTTTAAATGATTGTTACAAAAATTGAGCTGGTCTAATCTAGAGAAACGTGTCAGAATTACACCTTACGAATTAGTGTCTCGCTTACGAAGCTCGGGAGGTCCGTGGGCTCTCCTTACGATTGATCTGATTGTCCCCACTCAGTTCCTCATCCTCTGAGTACTCTGTAGAGATAACCCACACTGATGAATGGGCCACAACGGCAACCCTGTAGGGAAATACCCTGCCCTTCCCCCACACCTCCCCTCATCTTCGCCAATTGATATCAGCTTTCCGATACTAATAATGAATATGCGAGCAAGTTCGGCCGCAATATCCGAGGAAAGTCGGGGCCCCGTACCGAGCGCGTTGCGGGGAATATATTCTGATTTTATGGGATCAAAGAAAAGTTAACAGGGGCGGTGAAGAATGCTCCAAACAGAATGAATAATACGCTGAAACAATATTGAAACGGGCTTATGGCTGCTCGGTGTGCGTTCTCAAACTTATTAATATTCAGTTTCTACGCCTTACTCGCCGCAAAATCTATTACTTCCTCATCCCCTCGAAGCGTCTTCGACAATTTTTTCGTTTCACTTACCGCGAAAGAGTACCGTCACAGGAGAGTTTTGATCTATCCGAAGCGATCCCAGCTGATCTGTCTGTTCGTCAATATAACTGCAAATTATATAGATTATTGTTTGTATTAAAATAAATCAAAGAAATGTAGGTAACACACAGTACTTTTGTTTGAAGTTTGTCTTTGACGGTGGAATGAGTGTGAAGGAAACAGCATTTTCCGGACATTTTCCATCGTTCAGTGATACAAAAAAATCAGTAACACTACGTTTCGAGATCTGCGATCTAATCTCTTCTTCAGGTAAATAACTAACGTGAGACATAAGTGGTTGGTCGACGAATGCAGACCTATTGTGACCTGAATTCTGTAGTTCAGTTTTGATAATTAGTGTTGTGTTTAGTTTTTTTTATTAAGTGCATGTTTTAGAGTTAGTGAAGTCGACAACCAACATGGTGGTTGTGATTCCTGACTTACGCGTGTCTCAACGCTCTGGTGCGATTTGTTTATTTTAACCTAGTTGATATATTAGGTTAGTTATTCACCTGAAGAAGAGATCAGATTGCAGATCTCGAAACGTTGTGTTACTAATTTTTTTTGAACGATGGCAAATATCCGGAAAAATCCTGTTTTCTTCATACAGTACCTATTTTTTTAAATGAGTTTTTTTTTAATCGTAGATCTCGTACAGAAATAAACAAAAGTTGTGAGCGAGTTGAAGTAATACAAAGTATTACAAATAGTTCGACCATTTTACGCTGGTGAGTATCACCTGTTCAAAACTACGGAATGAAACAGTTTACCAGTTTACACAAAAGGCGACGATTCCGAACGAGATACGGCCACGAACGACAGTTCATTACGAGTAAGAATGAGACCAAAGGCGAAGCTCTGTCGTATACAATGGGAATAAGGATGTGTAACAGGAAAGATACGTGTGGGTATCGATCAGAACAATGGCAGAGGAGGAGAGGCATGGCGGGCGGAGCGGGCAGAGCGGGCAGAGCGGGAAGGAAGGGTTCGACGGAGATAAAACGTCAGAGCGAACTTCAACACTCGTCATGATACTTGGAGAAAAACCGTCCCTTGCCCTTATGCTAGCACCCCTTTGATAAGTAATTAACCAGCCCTACCCCTTTCTGTAGTCATATGGCGGGGCAGGATCCGCTATTGGATATATTTAAAAAACCCCCTCGCCAGGGCCGAGTTCGACTCCTTCACCCTCTCTGGGACGGCAAGACAAATATATCCCTCGCCGGACTCGCTACCGACGCCCTGACCCATCGCAATCCTTCACGAATGCCCGGCAATTATATGATTTTCACTTCGAAGCAAACACATAATTAAAATAGGTCCTCTCGATTTTCACTTCGAGACAAACACATAATTGAAATAGGTGCATCACACAATTAGTATGATTATGGGACAGGCCGAATATAGTGAAGATGCTTAAAATGCTCTATGAGATGAATAAGATACAAATAATAATAACGATGGAAAAAAGATGGCATTAATAAATCATCCTATGTGAGCATAAAACGTCAGACATTTTTATCTGTATTCTATTCATCCCCTTATTCTATTTGATAAGAACCTCGCACAGACCAATGGCCCATTAGAGCGGATAGAATAAGCCTTAAAGATTAAATGACATATCATTTAAAACAATGTTTTTGTTGTGATAAAATACAACTTTTAATTAAATATTCAACGGATGTACCGATACATATTTCGACCATTACCTATTTATCAGTATTATATTTATCTCCTTATTCTATTTGACAAGATCCTCGCACAGGCCAATGGTCCATTAGGGCGGATAGAATAAGGCTTAAAGTGTTAATGGCCTCTCCTTAAAAAAAATGTTTTTGTTGTGATAAAATACAACTTTTAATTAAATATTAAATGAATGCACAATTACATATTTCGAAATTTTCTGTACAAAATAATGTTACTTTTTTAATATTGGGAAAAACTATGATATGTGCAAAGACTCGGATATGGAAGATCAAAGTTATTTACTCTCCTAGAGTATTTCAAACTGAAGTAAAATATTTACTATTACGAAGAATCTACCGCTTTTCCGACTTTGATTTAGATACGGGGTACGGTAATGTGACAAGTTGTTTAAGGCGAAACGTATAAAGAAGTAGTCACACCTCGTAAAAAAGTTGGACAATGGTGCTGCATTTAGCTTCTATCCGCTGTAAAAAACGCTGTTTCACAGATGTACCGATAGATCGCGTGGGCCGCGCAGTAGCGCATACTCGTACTCCACCCACAGCAGGCCGCGTACGATATGTCCTGCCTTATTATTGTGCTAAATTCCTAAATGGATTCCATTAATGATATTCGAGTGCTACTTACAGGAACAGAAGTGAATACCGGATCGGGAGTTACGGAAATTCTGGAGGGGTTTATCGGATATTACATTTTATTCATTCGTTCCCGGGTTTCGTTTATCAAATAGACGTTATTTGTATTGAAATATTACGCTCATGTTTAAATGCGGAAAATTATTATCCAATTCAAAGAGGATTTAACTTCTTTTATTTTCTAATATCAGCTTAATGAGTTTTTTTCAGAAAGGAGGAAAGGAAATGCTGCAGAACGTTGTTTAATTTATAATGTTATGCTATAAACGTATTACCTCTTTTATTTTAGCTATGTTGATTTCGAACCGCTATATATTTAGATTTAAAAACAACTTTTACGACCTTAAATAAAAGTTGCGGGTAACCTAAATTCCGAAAGGTTGTTACCCGTTAGGCTGAGAACGTATACTTTCGGAACGAAGCAATGTTGTCGAAGGCATTAGCGACCGGGGTGTAGAGAAGGGCTAACAAAGATAATGAGCATTAACCAATGGCTGCGAAGCGATGTTTCCTAGTACGGTAAGCCCGTTGTAAAACGCTTACAGGTTACGAAAGAGTACCGAAATCCCTTAAGAAACAATAAAATAGTTGTAGGTAAGTAGGGTAATAGCGGAGTTGTCAGCTGTGAATATATTCCTCGTATTGTTTACTCCTACTATCTACTAAGCCTGTACAGTATTATACTGAGTGATTTACCTCAGTAGTAAAGCTAACCTCACTACCGTTATCTACTCGCCTTATAGTCCCAATATTTGCTTGTCGAGGCCTTCAGGTACATTCGGCCCGTCCCGGGGGGGGGGGGGTGACGTTCCTACGTCTACGGCACTCCTACACACGTATACAAATAAATGCTAAGTAAAGGTTGAGCTTATTACAGTTATTTTCGTCTTTGCAATTGGAGAAATACTTCACTTTAGCTTAATAAATCTTTAACAAAAGATTGATACTGCGTTAATTTTTATTTATGGGGGAAAATATGATTTCTACCAAGACAATCTGGAAATGATACCTCTTTATTGTACTCAATTATGATTTCACCAACAATAATCATGGTATGTCCTAAAATACAGAGTCCATTAACCTGGCGAGGAGTCCTTTAATATCAGCTTAAGAGATTCACGACTATTATAGTCGTTTTGCTGCCGGGATTTCATAAATTTTACTGCACCTAGGTGTCAGATATCAAGGCTTACGTTATGTTTCTCCCAATTTTGTTCTCTGCAGTTCCAGCCGAATCACATTTTTTAAATGATCATTCGTCCCTGATTAGTAAATGATCAACATTTTATATGTAGCAAATGACGTTGTATTGGAGTGGATGTACCACCGCACCCCACCACTACCTTATACACTGTCCAGATCAAGCCTACGATAGCCTGGGATCATAAGGGGTCTCTAGCAATATTGAAAAAATAAACGAAATGAGTGGGCAAAGTTATATGTTCCTTATTGACAACACCAAGAAGAAAGTATTATTGCTCCTCAACCCCCGTCTCCACCACCACCAACACCAACAAGTGAAATCGCAGCTGCTCTAGAGTCTTGTTGACAGGAAAAAACGGCAATACTGAATAATTTACCACAGTCGTATTGACCGTAATCAGATAAAAAACTTAATGCTGGTATTCTCCGAAGTGATAAGTAAACACGATATCGGTCGATACTGATAGAAGGTTCGTAGTTTCCACTCGTAATGGATAAGAGCGGAGCTCGCTCTATAACGACCTCGCAGTCGGCAGGCCAGTTGTCGCTTCCTGCGAAGCCACCAACCAGAACTACGGCCATACACTAGAACTAATGACTATTTGAAAGATCTAATCCTCCAAATTAGCGCCTACCCGGGCAGGATCGCTGATGGCGGGAAGTGGCCGGTCTCGAGAAAACGTCGTATTTTATGCCGTCACCGACATGTTCAGTGTATCAGCTCCTCAGGTCGGTGGCTCGCTGTGGCCACGGCTGTGGCGCACGGCGATGGCGGCTATCTGGTGATTATTCGGTGCGATCACAGGATGTTGCAAGGGATCCTCGGTGCGCCACGCCGTTATGCCTGTGTGTACCCATCGCTCAGTGACCACGTCGCACGGTCGCTGGTTCTACCCCCTCCATGCCGCTCTTTATTGCCCGCTATACTTCTCTATTTTTTGCCTCCGTATCGTGCACGAAGTGAAAATCACAGGAAATGGGGAACGCCGCACACATCTGCTTTCTGCGGGTTATTGAAATTTGTGCTAATTTCATTTCGTCCACCAGTAATGGATTCAACACAATAAACTTTCATCTCGAATTAAACATCAACAGTTCCGGATGCGGACAGTAAAGTTACCGCAATAAAAGTACAGTTGGTCGCTTTCTAAAGAATTGGAGCAATAAATATTCCTTTAAGAATTTGGATTCTAGCAAGATATAACAGAGTGCAAACCGTGTGACGCACTCGAATTTGAATGTGATTTACCATGATAGATATTTTATTACGAATTGAAATTCTTTTTCGTGGCTCCTAGGTTTTCATAGTGCGTTCTTAAGTCAAAATTTCCACTTTAGTCAGCACCGAACGTATATAATTTTTGAGGAATTTTTAAATAGATTTTTGTATAATGATAAAATAAATCTTAATAAAAACTCCATTCTGTGGCCAAACATCTTTAAACGAGCACAGTAGCAAAAAGCAACTGTTCTTGTAGTCTAAATTGTCGAAACAAGAGCCATTAGCAAGTCCCGCGACTATAAGCACACAGCAGTAGAGTCTCGCAGCGATATCGATTCTGATGCAGACGGATCGGATGGAATGGAACCGTTTAAGCGCAGCAGATCAGCCGGCTCACTTTAAACGGCGTCGTTTACGGAAAGATAAAAATATCACAATTAATTGCCGAGATATCGGAGGGCGCGATGCCGCGGTGTGCGGGGGGAGGTGGAGGGACGCCCCGCAGGATATTTCATTAGCTCCCTGCGATTGGCAAACTGTAGTGTAACGAGTGAGGAAGTGAAATTTGAAATTTTACTCGGGGAAAGAAGCATCTGAAGTGCTCTCAGCGACAAATTTCAATAAGTTCTCGTGTGAGGCTCAGGAATGTTAATCCTTATCGTTCTCGGTGCCCGACTTTGATTCCTGAATTGATTTGATTTTGCACCTCAGAGACTCCCTATCTCCTCACTCTGACTTTGTTGCTTTTCGCTCTGGAGCGAGATCATTGAGCGAATTCCTGCTTCATGGGAAAATTATAATTGAATATAAGGTTTGATCGAATTATGATAAAATTCTTATAGACAAATTTTGATAAGATTTTAAGTTCTCGTATGAGGCTCAGGAATGTTAATCCTTATCGTTCTCGGTGCCCGACTTTGATTCCTGAATTGATTTGATTTTGCACCTCACAGATTCCCTATATCCTCACTCTGACTTATGTTGCTATTCACTCTGGAGCGTCATCATTGAACGCGTTCCTTCTTCATCATAATTGGATGTAAGGTGTGATCGAATTATCTTAACATATTAACATGTTTAAATTTAAACATGTTTAATTTTTAACATTTCTCAGTAATTTAAAAATTATCGATAATACTGGTTTAATCGTTTACGCTAAGTCCTACATTTATATCACCTTAGAGGTACAAAACATTTCTTTATATTAAAACATTAAATAATATAATACGCCTATGCTTTGAGTTTATATAGTGAACCATCTGTATTGTAGAAAACTTTTTATAAAATTATAATAGACTTTTTCACCATTTTCGTTTAAAAAGAAATTTGACATGTATAGTAAACAAACAAAACGTATTTTTAGTTTTTAGTTCAACAGGAAAACTAGTTGTAAATAACTGAAACAGACATTTTCAACGCGAGGTATCAAGTCGTGAGGGGGCGCGAAGGTGAGGGTGAGGCTACCTGCGGTGAGGCGCTTCCACATTGACGGCCGATGACAGTGACAACTTTGGTGACAGCGGTGACATTTGTGACACGCGTGAGTGTGACAATCACAAAAACCGGGTGTTATTGAAACAACGTCAAGTACACGTATCAACACGACGCAGCGTCCCAGGCGGCTCTTCTCGGGTCGTCATCAATTGCGAATCGCGACAATAACTCACACCAATAATCTACTGACAGCACATAAATCGCGCGCTTTTTGAACAGTTCCCTCGTTTTTAAACAGTTGATGAATCGTCCCTGTTAACATATGTGCAGCTGTAAACCGGCAGTTTGATGGAGTGGGAGTTCCGCGATCATCGTTTCCGATCGGTTCAAAGTTGTAACGATCTCGTTTCAATTAGTAGTTACGGTAGGAAGGGTTGATTCAATTGAATTTCGAGTCCAGTTCCAGTTTACCATCCTTTTATTGCACCGTCCTGGAATCTGGAGTCATGTTCGTCTGAAGAGATCCAAAGAAGTCGACGACGAAGAAGTTCAAAACGAAGAATTTACCTCGTTTCGACATCAGAGACACCTATAAATAGGTGAAGTTGTAGTCTCGTTGTCTCATCAGGTACACGATCTCCAGATACCAGGAGTCAAGTCTGAGACAGCGTCAGATACCAGACGCCGAAATTAAAGGAAGGTGAACTGGAGCTGGACTTGAAATTCAACAGTAGTTTGACTTATCTGCACTTTGGACGTTATAAACCATTGAAGAGTCACCCCGTAGCATTTAAAATTAGGTGTAATTACAAATTTGTGTTAGATAACTGTGGGTTCCAGCCTGCAATCCAGATTCTCTGCAGAGTTCGTAAATTCCTCTTCACCAATACCTGATTTACTGTAATGCGAATAAGTGTAGAGTACTTTTGGAAAGATTATTTTTCTACAACTTCTCCGCCTTACGCTCTCAGTATTAATTTTATTCTTATACAAGTTACATTAAACCTCACTCATTACACAGCAATAAGTGATTTGTTTATCGATGTTATCATTCTGCACTCCTGATGGAATGAGGGGTTTAGAATTTCAGGAGTGTTTTTCTCCCGAGGTATACACTTTACATTATTTCCAATGTCAGTACACTATCTAAATTTGACTAATGTGTAACATTGTAGCTAACACATAAGTAAATACTTACTACTTACTATTTTATCAGTGATTGCAGCTAACACATAAGTAAATACTTACTACTTACTATTTTATCAGTGACACCGATTCCATCCTGCAGGAGAGAAAATGTGATTTAAAGAAATAAGTAATGATAACTCTTTTAATTGATGTTTACTTCATGAAGGTATACTAATGACTTGTACTAATGAGTGTTTGTAGTAGCCGGTTACAAGATCCTAGCACGGAAGTCATGTCCTACGACCGGAAGCCCTATGTCGTCATATACCATTTGGAAGAAGTGAGCCCAGTTTACATTGCACCGAGACTCCGTTAATTTAGTGCTGTGTCTACATCTTCACCATTGTTCTAAAACTGTTTACCTCCTGTAGACTCAAACAAAACATTATGCCATCGTGACCTATCGAAGATATACGGCACCGAGTGTATCGTGTATACTTGCCGCCATCACCACTCTTTCAGGAGGATATGAGACTCAGTTTTAAATTATACTGAACAAGAAAATTAGGTGAACTTATGTTAAATAAAGGTTCGTATTTATTTATTGTTAAATATAAAGATTACGATATTAAGTCTTGTCATTATAATTTTCACCACATTCGCTTATTATTAAACAGTGACTTTAAAAAAAGTGTGTTTTTCAAATTCAGATACACCTTTCTTAAATGGTCAATGAAATGAAAAATGTCTGTATTACAGGTGAAGTTTGGACTGTAAAGTTCTGTCTGCCCCTTAACCTCAATCGGTCTTTAGTTGGAATATGTTTCTTATTTTTTTAGATGAAATTCTGTCGCAGCTCTTTAAAATGAAGATAGGAAAATAGAAAATCGTCTAAATCATTTTACGAGGAATCCTAGGCATTGCAAATAGATTAACGATTCTAGGTATATTACGACATAATCAGGCATAAAAAAGGCTGTTGAATAAAGGGTATGATTTTACAGAATCTATATAAAATATGGATGGAGGGTGTGACATATATTTTCTTATAAAAATGTACTTCCTTTAAGGAGAACTCTATTCAAAAGGTGACATTGTCATATTTCGTTACAGGAATGTAATTTCCGTAAGTCACAAACCATTAAAAACATGTCACACCCTGAATCTATAACTAATGTAAATATTGTAAAAAATCACGTTTTCCATCTTCAGCCATTTTATTTGGACCTGATTGCAAAAGTGTCTAGGTTTCCTACTTTAAACACCTGTAAACATTCGTAGGAGATAAGAAATTTCTGTTCAACCGTTTCTGTTCTCGAGGAAACTGTCTTGAATGGTTACAATCTAAAAATTAAAAATGATTCCAAACCAATAATTATTGCACTATCTTAAAAACTGTAAGAGCTGGAAAGCTGAATCCTTACGTCTAAAAATCAGTATGAAGCAAATTGTATTCGTGATTCTATCAGGACAATGATTTAATAATTTGCAGAAATATCAGGAGTACTATTAGGGATACATAAATTCACAGTAGGTTTAGTCCAACACAAAAATCACTTTCAGGAAACATTCTTCCCATTCTTTTAATAGCCATTATGTTTAGTGCCACAGATCACCGAGAAAAGTGATAGGTTTCGAAATATTTGGAGATGAGGCATTTAACTGTTAGTCTAATATTTTCAAGTAGCGTCGCACCGCGTCATCGCGGGAACAAACTTATTAGAAACTGATCCCAACACGCTATCGGTCTGTTAGATAGAAAAATGCGCAGTTTCCTCCAAAAACAACTTTAACTGGTGTAATGAAATGTAACTTAGTGTCTGAGATCATTTGACTGCGAATGTTAAATATTGTACGATATAAGTTTATTTGTTGAACACTAAGTGTCTTATCTTTTCACCTTCAATTTGCTTTCTTATTACTTTGGGTTGATAACAGAGGGTTTTATGTAAGATACAGTCTTTCGATGGAAAACAATTTTGTAACCACACATTATACTCAAATTTTACGTATTATAGTTCGAATCCGTGAATACCTATCTATATATATGTATTCAGTTTAAACAAAATTAGACGTTGGTTTTTGTACCAAATGTTAATACAAAAGCTGCAAAATCGTGACCTAAATAAGTAATTGATTGAAAAGAATAATTTATCCCAGAATGAAATAGTATTTTTAAGCTAACAAACAAACAATTTCCACACAAGAATAAATGTTTAATGTTTAATTAAAATAATCAGATAGAAAACGATCGATAATGGCGTATTTCAGTGGGTTAAGGTTTATTTGACGTGTTATTTTCATGAAATACTCGGCTTATTTAAAAAGTAAAAAAACATTTCAAACCAATACCAAAACCAGTATAAAACGGTCAAAATCAACATTTAAGAGTACATCTTTTTCTTGGTTTATAAAGAATAGGAACTGTTGTTAAAATATCAAAAACACAATATGAATTGTTGTTTCTAAGCTTTTATTATTTTTACTAAATGGCAAAACTGGTTGTACAAGCAAATGATACACTACCAATTAAAATACATAACATATGAACTTAAAAATGTTATATTAGAATAGGTTATTGATTTGGCTATGTTTCTGTAGCGAGCAACATTTTGATATTAGAATAGGTTGCTGATTTGGCAATGTTTCTGATACGAACATTTTATTTGTAGAATAGGTTGATGATTTGGCCATGTTTCTGTAGGGAACATTTTATTTGAAGAATAGATTGCTTATTTGGCCATGTTCCCGTAGCAAACATTTTATGCGTAGAATAGGTTGCTGATTTGGCCATGTTTCTGTAGCGAAGGACGATGGCGGCCAAGTGACGTTAGTGAGTGGGAGACACACCAGCACGTATTGACTTGGCCAATTGTATGTCTAATTGGCTGTGAATCGTTAATTTAGTCATTAATTAAAGTGACGTCAGGGTGAGAAATGAACTATGCCACTGTTGAGAAGTGGCTGAACAAGCAATAGTCAACCCATGTATTCTCAAACATTGGACCATGTGGAGGGGGGGGGCGTAAAGTTTCATCATAATGATCAATTAACCTCTGTACTACTTCGCTATTATTTTTCCTTCTGTAAGTTAAAGTCTCGTGTTGTCACTCCAATAATACGTAAATTAAAATTAATAATTCAAAGTTCTAAGGTTTTATAAGTATTTAGGTTTTGTCACAGAATCAGTCGTTTGGGGAAAACCGACAACCAAACAGTCTAGTACGTCGGACTTCGTATCTGAGTTAGATTATGTTGAGATCCTGTCTGTGACCTTAGCACTTGTTATCAGTACCATCGACCTTGTACTGTATCGACTCTCCCCCTTATCTGTTTGATAAGATCCTCATACAGGCCAGTGGCCCATGAGGACGGGCAGATTAGGTCTTAAGGATCGGTATCTCCGATCATTTGATAAGGTTATTAAATGCAAAATACGTGGATGTGAAAGAAACTTCCAACTTACCTTGTCTAAAAACCGTAACTAGGCTTGAGACACTTCACTAATATGCAATATTTGATTTCACGATTGATACAATTTTGTGTTTTTTTATATAGTCTTGCAGATCTTGTACTTGAAGACAGTCATAAGTAAACTTGGCAACATAGATTGCTACATTTTCGAAGTAAAATTTAAATTGACGTAAAATGATTGTAATTTTTTTAATTTTAGTGTGAGATCTAAAAAAAGTAAAATTGTTGTAATAGTTACAATTGGTAACATCAGTTGCTATAATTTCGAAGTGAGACTAAATGAGCGTAAAGTATTTGTAATTGTATATTGTCAACATCGGTTGTTACAATTTACGTATGTAATTTAAGTCAACGTAAAATGGTTGTAACTGCATGATTGGCAACATCGACTGTTACATTTTAAGCTAAGATCTAAATGAATATGAAATAGTGTTACTGTTACAATTGTTTAACTAAATAAATACTGCACTTCGAAATAATGCGGGTCAGAATATGCATCAACGCAATCGGTGAAATATCGAGATTGAGTTCCATTGCAACAAATGATGTTTACTTGTTGACTCTTGGGTTTTTAAGATCTGTTGTCTTCAGTTTACCTTGAAGTTACGGGTATACCGTTGTAGGGGTCCGTTAAGACAATGCAGGATACTGTGAGAACCATGTGATACACAGCACGGGGAATAGTACTGTGAAATATGATATATCCACAGGGCTGAGTGCTGACAACCTATGTTGAACTCAGTGTCCCGCTGCTGATAACAGAGGTCACGTAGTGCTGAGGCGTTCTACAGCTGTAGGAGACAAAATCGCAGCTCGTCCACGAGTCATCCACCTGCTTATCTACTAAGAAATAAGACATCTTATCACTGCATGTCATGTCACAGCTATAGTAAGCGCCTTATATACGCACATGGGGTTCTGGGAAATCAGAGACTTCAAACCGCTAGTGAACGACCATGCAGAAATAGTAGGACAGTGTCATGACTACCAAGTAAGTTTTTCAGTTCACACTGAAAATTGCTGACACAATTAAAATGCTGAGACATTTCGACCTGGATCCGGGGAGAAGATCAGGTTTGACAACGTTTGTGAACTGAAACTGTTCCCCCACAACAAGGCCGAAATATTGTGAGGCTGTAGGTGTTTTGGAAAATCTTAGACGCGGTGTGAAGCGTTTTCATAGAAGATTTTACTTACTTAAGCTCTAAGATAAGTTGTATTACTTTTAGCATCGAAGTTTTAATAAGCCTCTCATGGACCATATCGTTTTTTGTGGTCAACCTTAAATGAACAGTAATGGAATATTTAAAATGTTGTTTTAATAGTTCTGATATAGTTAGTTATTCTTTAATTTATCTTAGAATTTTTCATTTATCATCACTCATAATGAAGTATATTTTTGCGCTTTCCTATCATTAGACTGGAGGAAATATTGCGAAGGTACAAACAATCAATGTCTGCCTTTGATTGGAAGCCCTTTGAAGTGATCAAGTTTTAAAGACTTGGTTGATTCACATGACACCGCTCTAGTGAGAGTGAGATAAGTTATGTAAGTTCTGCGTGGAATAAACACTTAAATGATGTTATTGGTCCAGTCGTAACTTATCGTAACTTCCTGCAATAAACGTTTCCTTGACATATGGCGGCCAGCAAACGATGTTACGATTTACAAGTCATATCCATGCCAAGTGAGACGTCAATCACTAGGAAATCCATGCATTTATGCACGTGCTGATCGCGCATGGATGCGGCACTTCGGAAAGTTTACATTTCCGACTTTCTCCAAATTTGAAAGTATTGCGAAAGTTCAGTCTAAGGAGTCGATTGAACTTTGTATCGTTGGTGTTCTTGGGTCAGTAACAGTAAAACTATGCTAGTTTACTAAACCGTTTTAAAAAACGGAAGTGATAAAATTCTGAATGGGTTGAAAAAAGAAGGGCGTGGACAATATTCAGAACGGCGGAAGTTAGCCGACAATGCGGTTAGACGGTCGGGGTGGCACACGCGCTCGCACGCGCTCGCACGCACTGCACATCGCACATCACCCACGTCTATGGCATACGGAAGGCTCAATCGATGATGTACAATAATGAAAAAAGAGAGGACAGGAAACGCAGATGACAATCGTTCCAGATGATTTGTTGATTGGCGTGTTGACTTCCGACTGAGCTCTGCGCTGCAACGCGTCGACTCATTTGAATTCTGCACCAGACAAAAGAGTGATTCTATTTTGGAGCTTCATTTGTTTCTCCGATTAGAACTCGAGTCGGGAATAATACTGACTGTCACTGATTACTTGATTTTGCCAACTTTGACGAAGGCTGAAGTTTCGCCCCCACCCCCTCCCCCGTTCTGCCGCCACCCCTCACGCTCCCTAACACAAGAGCGGCCGACATCTCTTGCTTACTCACAATAGGCCTAACCTCTATTTACATATCGAACGCATCGCTTTATGCGACCGACAACCCTTGTTTTTTTACACTCCTGATTTGTTTATCGAATATCGTAATTTTTTCAAAGGACTTTTTCACCGATGTGGGGAAATCCCCGATCCGTTTACCGGACTATTAACTCCTCTCCCCCTCGAATGTTAAACGGTCCTGTTTACTCGTTTTAACACTTTCCACCGCGGACAGAAGTTGTGTGCTCGAGAATGTGAAACATAAATGAGCTTCCTCATCGGCACATTATCGGTGGTTTCTGTGGTTTGGAGATACAAAACACATAATGCGGCCAATCGACATGTGTACGTATCAATACGATATGTCTTATCACTCGATGTCTGTGAATATACTAGTCTACACGAGATGTGTTGAACCTTATTTATTTGCTTTCGATCCAAACACAAAGAAGCCAAAGAAATTGACTATTAAGGATGAATCAGCAGCTATTACAGTTACCGTTTATATGATGAATTCTCATCCGCTATCTACAGACACAAATGATCTGTTTTTACGAAAACTTTTCTCTCGGTAATAAATGTGTACAGCTTGCTTTGTAACACCGTGAAGCGCTCTTTATAATGAGCATTACAAGGAAAACACGTAAGCTATTCTTGAGCAAACAAACACAAATAGTGTGACAAACGAACAGAAAATATTCACATTAATCAGATTAAAGTACATGTAACATTATATATAACGCGACTGTAGGAGCATTATAACAGAGTCAATAACTTGAGGGAAAAGTGTTATAGATTTAATTAAATTAATGCAGGTTGTCGTTTCGCAGTCGACTTTGACCAACTCTTTTTAACTCTTTGATGGTTCCAAGTTGTCTTCAAGTTTCTAAATATAAGTATAAGCCTTTCAATAAAGTAGGGAAGCGCGACTTTCGTTAATTAATTAATAGCCCCATCTGTTTCCAAGATTGTGGAGTTTGCCGTCCCCACACCCTGTTCATCCACCTTACTTCCCCCCCCCCCCGGGATTCTCCCCCTGTCTTGCCACGGGCGTGCAAGTACATAGCACGTCACTGACGCATAACTAATTTTTAGATTAAAGTAGTAAGATGAATCAGTAGTTGGAATCACGATACTTTTTAACCCTTGTGTTCTAGTCAGACATGTTGGAGTTTTTTTTTTGAAAATTGTTTTTTAGAGTCTTTACTCGACAAACGTTAAGAGAAAAAAATAAAAAGTCAACGTTAATATTTAGGGTAAAGAGAATAGTCACCGCAATATACAAATATTTATCAAAAAAAGTTTGTTTGTAACGTTTTCCATTTCAATCCTGTAGAGGATTAATTTCATTTTCTACTTTTGACCTTACTTACTCATTCTCGGACAATAAACATCTTGTCTCCATTGCCATACTTCATTCAATCAGTATTATAATTACTCACTATACTGTGTGAACCTAAATGAATCGTATATCTGTTCCAAATTACAGTGATTCAACCAACGATTGATGACGTGTTGGGTGTTGCAGTAATGGTTCAGTGTCATCGTTGGATTTGTAGATGACACTCATCAGAACTGTTTTTGGCAACAACCGACTACATTAGTATAAAGATATTTTATTTATATATTTAGTTCGTATATGTGTGATCATTCGTATTACTAATTGTGTTTTAGAGTAGAGATTGAAAGAGTAAAATATACATAAAGGTTGTATCAGTACAGTCCGGAACTTTGAGTCTACTGCAGTACAATAGACCACCAAGATATAGATAAGAGAGATGAAATTTACTGTAAAATCCGGCGTTCTTGAGGGCGGATCCCGAGCCAAAACGTCTCGGGGTCCTTCCTAAAGAAGTACCCCGACCCCTTTCTTCATGTGTGGGGGGGTCAGGACGAATAATGTCGGTCCGCTCTGTGTATATGGGGCCGGAACCCTGACTTACACGTGCAGTATATATTTATAAGGAAACAAAACGGCGTCCTCCCAGAAACTGGCTGGAGCCGGGCCAAATATCTGACTCCCCAAACGAATGTCCTGTGTATGCATCCGTGCGGGGGCACTATCCCGTAATCACTCCGAGACTTTGGCGGTGTCGACACACGCCTGGAGATTCGGCACCGGTTTACGACCAGGCTACACTAACTATTGGGAAATGTGGATATCAGTTTTATTAGCCTTTGTGTTTACACACCCGAGACATAAATGAGTAGAACTCTTGACCCCTAACTTCTTGGCGTCCGCCCAGACTTTAAAAATAGTTTGTAGGTTCTCTTGTATATTTTGTTGTGCTTTCTCTGCGGTATCAAAACATCAATAAGTACTCAAAAACATTGTCTCTAAGAATCGCCGTGCCTCAGGCGTTATCCTTGACCAGTTCCCAGATATGATACAGCCAACATATTAATACTTACTACGATTCGATTGGTTCCCAAAGTAGCCCAGAGTGGCGATTTATGGAAATTAAAAGTCAGGGCTGATTTTGCAATGTTTTAAACAAATCGTCGTAAATATAAGTGTACTAATAAGTAAGTTCTATTTGAGATAATCGTGACTAAATTATTTTCGACTTTTCAATATGAACTACACGAAATAAACAATCTGACCAGAAGCATAATAAGAAACTCATTCACAAACCTGATCGAGTATTGGAGGTAGAGTAAATAAAACAGTGCTGCCCTCTAAGATTTGAGGTTGTACCGTTATTTTGGTCTCACCAACACCGCGCGGGCGAAGTGTCATATAATCTACTTAATATAAGTAGATTATTTTCAAGATACTTCAAGCATCTTTACTGCACAGGAGCACTTCCAGTGGACTTTATCGCACCCGGAATACTTAAATAAGTTTTGATGGAGTGGTTCAGGTAGACAGAAATGTATTGGAGATATGTAGAGGAGGTGGTGTAAATTAGTGGGCGTTGGTTATTGTGAAACTATCAGTATGTATTCAGATGTATTTATTGATTTAGAACGGGTCAGTCCACGATCAATCAATAGTTGATGGTTCACATCGGATACAGTGGTTATCCTGGATGTAGCCTAGCCTATTCACGAGTTTAGGAGGGGGGGGGGGGGGACGGTGAAAATAATCGGCGTAAAAAATAAAGCTACGATTGTCACTGAATTGTAGTCACCGCGAGGAGAACGACAACGCTCGTTCAAGTCAACGGCCAAGGCGAAGTCACACACCGGAGACCGTCATTGTGGCTGAGCGGAGTAACGAGCGAAGCGACAGAGCGACGACCACGTCAGATCGTATGTAATATTGTAATTGTCAAACAGTCAATGATGATTGTACTCGCGAAACCGTGCGAAACGTCGGACAAAGCGCGCAGGCCCGGCAGCCCGCGAAATGATGCGTGTCTTCAGACTTCGGTGACGACGGAAAGAAATCATCGTTGCGCCGCCGCGCTCGTTCTCGTCAAAAACCGAGGAAATCGTTCCGATACTCGATGCAGGCGTTAACAGTCGTCACCCGGCAGTAAAGCGCTCTGAAATATAAATATTTTGACAGCTCGACGAATATTAAATATATATTTCAAGACGAGCCGTACAACGAAACGTTTTATGAAAGGCGGGGAACGACCTTGACGATTCCGAGGGGCCGTTTCGGCTGACAGGTCGCCACTTTGAGCGGGCAGCGGGCCAACCGTGCACTGCCGCTCGGCCCTCAGCGATCGAACGCGATCCGATACGACCTCACCGGAGCGATTGTAGAAAAAGAAAGAAAGAATGTCGGTTAGAAGTGGGAGGGGTTTATATACCGTATAAAAGTGCTGACCGCGGCAGGAGATAGTGCCGTGCCCCCTCCTATCATCGTTGGCCCCGCCCGCCACGGTCCGGTCCGTCCTGCTGCCGCTGCGGTACGTTCGTCCACAGGACCTCCGCAGCATCCTCGGTACGTGCCTCGAACGTCGGACGAACATCTCTCGCCTGTGACACCTCACGATGTAATAGTTCGCAGATTTGCAAGTAAAACGAAAACTTTACCCCGTGGGGACTCCCACGGGTAAAATAATATCTATGAACGTCCATACCCGAAAGTAGGGAATGCTCGAGAGCAAGAAACTTTATATTCCCTTTATGCGTGCCTAGAAGTCACTGTGAGATCATTTTCACCACACTTTGCCTAAATAGGAACCTCAGCGTCCAATTTAAAAAACACAAAAACGTCAATTTAACAGATAGACACATCCCTCGGAAGTGACTTTCTCATCTCTTCTCTGGTTTCACACGGACAAGATGCGCCATTATGTAGGCTCTGCTTTGGGTTTGATAGTCGAGCAACATATTCGTGCAGGAGTCGGGAAACTTACCAGTGCTACGTACATAGCTAGTCTTCCCTGTCCTTCAATACAAAATATAGATATGAGGGGGTTTTCTGCCCTACTTTCTCTCACACTTTAAACGTATCAAACTTTGTACTTTTAAAATGATAAAATCACGAAATGCCAACTCAGCCTGCTTGTGAATGGCTGGGCGGTGACAGATTGATAGAACAGAAAACGAAGAGCCGAAGCCGTTAATAATTGCGTTGTAAGTGCAAAACAAAAGTGAATAAATCAGAAGAGATGACGCCGGAGACAATGGATGGGATGCTGAGATACGAGTGTCACTTACGTCATCACCTGGATAAGATAAAGTACCCAGAGTCAGATCAGCCCACCAGACTATAGATTTCGTCTCGAAAACAAGGTCTCTCACTTGCTTATAGTATGGGAGGAGACATCGTATTCCAGGTGTCCTATGCTTTCAGAACATTACAACATTTAAAGTTCCTAAACTAGTAACTCAAGAATGGCATAAAGAGTGCACTCATTTCTTTTACACGTTATACTTATCTTCTTACATAGTACACCTAATGAAACACAACTATTCGATTATAACCATTACATCATTCAACCGGTGTTGATACTTCAGCAAATACTCATAAAACTGTCATGCCAGGATATGATGAAGCACCCGTATGAGCACACATTGTGAGATAATTATTTCACAAGGTTCCCTTGTATCTACTTAATACTTGGTTAATGGTATTTATGTACACCGCATTTCAGCAAATAGGAGATTATGTAATAAAATACAGCATACTCCGCGCTTCGCGAGACAATGAAGAATATGATGACAGTCTTGGTACAAAAATGGTGCCATAGTCCCAACCCAGAGGGATGAGGCGTTATTAAAGACAATCAGAAAATTTGCACTTATAACATTTTCAATATGTATATAGACTTTGTTTACCTCATATCAGTGGAACACTTAGAGAGGTTTGGTTAACGCAATTCATCCTCATAACATTGTCAATAAATTCATACACTGAAATTTTCGTTGATGTCAGTGGAACGCTTAACAGAGACTTCGTTACACATCGAACAGACAGAAGTCATCAGAACATAACAATTATTTGATGTCGTTATGTTGCCAGAACAAAGAATATCCGTTGCCAGAAGACTGGTTTGTGTCAGTAAGTGTGTAAGTGTCAAATGATCAAAATTCACTATGAACAGTAAACCTTTCATAAATAACACGGTATGATACTTTTAACCGGATTATGTGAGCTAATAATAGATCAAATCCTAGATAAATATTGTTGCGAGAACCTTCTTCTATAAACTTGATCAAGGACTCATAAGCCAATAAGATGTCAAATACTTAATCAATCGTAAATATCCATGAAGGGAGGATTGTTGAATAGTGACGAAAGGATGCAAACAAATCAGATTTCTGACGGCGCCAATTTACGTTAACAGAGGTAAGGTGTCATGTATTTTGTTCTTTTCATAAATAAATATATTCGAAAGCGGAATGACCCAACCGATGGCAAGAATTTTAGGATTAGTAACAAAACATATTACACAAATATTGCGCAGCTATTAAAAGTAATAAGCCAACAAAGATCTTCTACCAAGCTGAAATTGTAGCTGAAGTATAGACGTCACCATGAACTACAATAATCGCACCAAAATGGGACGGTATTAAGATTAGTTACCATATTTGTTGCAAAGAAAAGTATTGGGAGCGAGTTCTTTAGATGTCATCATAATTGTAACCATAACCTAAATTTCCTGAACTTGGTTGAGACAGAACATCGTTCCAGGGCGTAAAAAATCATACCGAGAATTTTTACGGTTTGGTAAAATAAAGACAAAAACGATGACACAGCGAGTGATAGTTCTTAACAAAGATGTGACCTTCATTTACCCCCTAAGTCGTCAACACAAGGATACGTCGGCGGAGATCTCGTACGGGTAGATCTAAGATCTAATTGCCATGGGAAGTCACGCACTGCCCTGAACCAGAACATAACCTAGTCCAACCTCGAAGAGCTTCAACACTTACGCAACTACGTTCAAGATCTACTCTAATCGGATTCAGCTTACGACTCTAACCACTCCTGATCAATTCTAACAGGTCAATTAATATGTAGAGACACGGAGAGCTAGTTTGATACGGTGTAACCTTTGTTGTTACAGAGAGCCATAACCAATCTAGTTCGCTGTATTAGAGACGTTTTTTCTCTTTGTCTGTTTGTTTGGATTTTATTATTATTACTGTTATTGTTGTTCTCTTAAGTATCTCGGTATTACGAGCTGATTAGCCCTGTCATTTGTCTTTCTTTCGTTACACCGTCTGGTAAGAGATTTTATTGTCCACTTGCATTAGTCAAGGGTTCCTTAATTTATTTACTTGATGGAGATCCTGCAATTCATCGGTCTAAAAGCGGACAACTTTTACACCCGCAGTTTTATGATTTTCAATTGTTCTGCATTTCGCGTCACACTTATGTTTTTATTGTTGATAGTATGCACGAACTGTTTGAAAGAGAAAAGCTGATGGCACACGACTGAGATTTTTGCAGAATATTATGGACTTGTTTAAGCATAAACAAACCTCGGAGTCATTTGTCTTCCGTATCGTGTCCTTTGGGTAAATAATAATTGAACAGCGTACTGAAATTTTATGGCAAAGCATACAGAAATTTTACATACATACATACATGCATACAGAACGATGAGCTGAAGAATTGATACAATATTCACAAAGTGTTTGATAATGAACAGGCCGCCTTGTGGTCCAGGACCCGTTGCGTTACGAGCTACCGAGCTACGCGCTACGCTATCAGCTACCGAGCTACGCGCTACGCGGTGGTGCTATTGAGCGAACCGAGTCTGTGTGTTTGTTTAGCCACTGATCAAGTAGCAGTCACTGATAGAAGGCTCTTATCTGATCGCTACCACATGCATGTAATTATCCGACGGAATGGGCCGCTGAAAGGATAGGGTGGGGACTCCCTCGGCCTGCCCTTCCCCGTCCCATCCCGACATCATCACACAAAAACCAAGACGGCTGTCTATAGGCACCACACGCCGCTCACCCAGCGACCGTCCCCGGCAATAGGACAAAACCTTACATTGCTTTCCCCCTTGGGTCGCCATAAACATTGAAAAATCAACTACTGTCGTTCTAAGAGCGTAAGAAAACAGGATTTAAAATACATAAGATCATTCATATAGTTATAGATACCATGAATAACGCGTGTGACTTTGAAATTTGATCTTCCTAATTAATGTTTTCTACTGGAGTCAGTATGTCACTAGAGTGGCATTTTTAGAACAGAAATTTGTAATCATGGGGTCTGGAAAAACAATACAATTTAGACGTTTGGATAGTACGTAAACAATTTACTTATAACTTGTGGTTATCAGAAAATTAGAAGTAAACTACTCCCGAAATGAAATAATTAGAAACTTAAGACAGTTATTAGTATCAATGGAGTAGCGAGTTACCGATATAATATGTAATCAGAAGGGCTGAAGACGCCTAAACGAAAGCCTTAGTGTCTTCTAGAGTACCATTGTCACTGCAATTTGTTTGTAGTGAGGCCGAGGAATAGTGACTATCTCGCGACGGCAGAGTTCAGGATAGTGTCTTCTAGAGTACCACTGCCACTGCCATTTGTTTGTAGAGAGGCCGAGGAATAGCGACTATCTCGCGACGGCAGAGTTCAGGATAGTGTCTTCTAGAGTACCACTGCCACTGCCATTTTGTTTGTAGTGAGGCCGAGGAATAGCGACTATCTCGCGACGGCAGAGTTCAGGATAGTGTCTTGTAGAGTACCACTGCCACTGCCATTTGATAGTAGAGAGGCCGAGGAATAGCGACTATCTCGCGACGGCAGAGTTCAGGATAGTGTCTTCTATAGTACCACTGCCACTGCCATTTGTTTGTAGTGAGGCCGAGGAATAACGACTCTCTCGCCCTTGTTTATACCAGGGAAACATTGAAATTTGATTTCTCGCGTCATTAAGATAAAGGACAAGTAGCGTGGTAGCGATGCACAAAGAGCGTCTTGTCAAGCGATCTATTTTGGCCGAACATTAAGTTGGCTCCCGCTCTTTGAAATATCGTTGTCACAAAACTAGCGAAATTATAAATACCGACCAGCAGCGGTCTGGCATTGATTTAGCTGTATCGAGAACACCACCGACGAAATTAGTGGCAACTAAAATAAAGTGTCGTTAAGACGTTCGATTTCAAACGTTCCCTCCACCCGTCGGTCGCGAGGCAGTTGCGGGGGCGGCATATCGAAAATACATCTGGTGTGTGTGTTCGTGTGCGTGTGCGCGGACCTCGTGTTGAGGGGGGGAGAGGGGGAGCGAGTCGGTCGGACACCAGACATGACGCTAACGTAGTAAAGTGTCATCTGACTCACAAGTTTCTGCCTCAAAATAACCCGATGCGATGAAATGAGATGGATCGCGGATGGCTGCTGGGTGTACGCCCGGCCTTTGTATTTAGCCACAGCTGTAAATCAAAACTATAAATTTTGCCAAAACTCGACGAAATACAAACGGTACAGTACCGATGTAAACTTAGACATTTCACGACCATTAAGAGCGTAAGAGAGCTCGTACTTAGTGCTATTTCCGCATTATGTTTCCGAGTGCACAAATTTGAACAATCGATTTGTAGATACTTCTTAAAACATCGATAGTTCAATACGAACAGATACGATTGTCGTGATAATACGACCACAAAACAGTTATATTTATGAGCCTGACCCGGGAGCTGTATGGGCCAGTTATACCAACAGCCGCAATATAAGACGACATTGATGTTAGGAGGAAGCAAGAACTGGTATAAAACCAGGATATAATGCGTTAAGTTGAGGCGACGTCCACAACTTAGCACGTTCGTCCGTCCAGGACAATTGACCAATCATCGATTGTTATTAGTCTTCGTAATCAGAGCTATTCGATTGTGGTAACAAAATGTTATCTTCAAATATCCTAGCAGTCCTTATTTAACATACAAATACAAAGATACTCTCTAACACTTTCCGTATCACACATATTTGTATGAACTACAAATGAACTGATTTTTCACGAATTGTAAAATTTTAACAGAACTTACCAAGTAAATTTTTTAGAACACGATTAAAGAGTATCAATAAAAGTCGGAATGAAAAAACAGGTATATGCAGGAAACTTCGTTAGATTTTACTTATGTGCAATTTTGTAGCTAGCTCGGCCAAATCGTTTGTAACGGTTATTTTAACAAATTAAAATCAAGAATTGACACAATTCTGAATTGTCTCATTACTACTGCAAAAGTAATGTAACTATAAGCTGGGCATAGTGCAGTGATGACCGTAGGAGAATGGTTGTCAGGAGGGTTATAGGTCGAAAATATAAATATTACTTTCAGCGATAAAATGTCATGTCTGACTTGACACTGTAACTGACATCAGGGCTTGAGATGATATCGTAAATAAATCATAACTGTACAGTCCAAAAAGGTAAAAAATTGATAAAGGTGTACGTGTTGGTGTTAGTTGTAAGTGTTGGCGTAGGTGAAGATATACCTGTAGCCGCCAACTAGAAGGGTAGTGATGCAACGCCGCAACGGTGCTGTAGAAGTAAGAGTGCTCTCAGAAACAATGGCGCCTTATCCCGTGCCGAGTTGTAACTCGAAAGTAAAGTATAGATAAAGGTGTACGTGTTGGTGTAGTTGTAAGTGTTGGCGTAGGTGAAGATATACCTGTAGCCGCCAACTAGAAGGGTAGTGATGCAACGCCGCAACGGTGCTGTAGAAGTAAGAGTGCTCTCAGAAACAATGGCTCCATATCCCGTGCCGAGTTGTAACTCGAAAGTAAAGTATAGATAAAGGTGTACGTGTTGGTGTAGTTGTAAGTGTTGGCGTAGGTGAAGATATACCTGTAGCCGCCAACTAGAAGGGTAGTGATGCAACGCCGCAACGGTGCTGTAGAAGTAAGAGTGCTCTCAGAAACAATGGCTCCATATCCCGTGCCGAGTTGTAACTCGAAAGTAAAGTATAGATAAAGGTGTACGTGTTGGTGTAGTTGTAAGTGTTGGCGTAGGTGAAGATATACCTGTAGCCGCCAACTAGAAGGGTAGTGATGCAACGCCGCAACGGTGCTGTAGAAGTAAGAGTGCTCTCAGAAACAATGGCTCCATATCCCGTGCCGAGTTGTAACTCGAAAGTAAAGTATAGATAAAGGTGTACGTGTTGGTGTAGTTGTAAGTGTTGGCGTAGGTGAAGATATACCTGTAGCCGCCAACTAGAAGGGTAGTGATGCAACGCCGCAACGGTGCTGTAGAAGTAAGAGTGCTCTCAGAAACAATGGCGCCTTATCCCCTGGGGAGCTGTACCCACTAATCCCCCCTATCTGAGCAGACAATAATTTAAGTTTTGAATGTGGCATGAGTGTTACATTTCTTAGGCATAATTCCGTTAGCTGTAGAACCCCCTACCTTGTGCGCTCAAGCGGAGCTTCTCCTAATGAAACAATCCGCCTTAATTCTGCGACTATCGGTAAACACTGACAGAATACTGCTTTGCAACAATAACACCGCTTCCCCTGCATCTCTTCTCACTCCAAGCCTTATCAATTATAACATTCTATCTCTCTTTCACTTCGCTATCTTTACTCTTACAGCTTGACAAGCATCGATTCGTTATCGCTGACACTTCGTATCAATTTAGCTTAAATTAAAAATCGCTAATTCGTACGTGTTCCATGTACTTCACTGTGAAACTTTGCGTAAGTTTGAATAGTATATAAACACACAAACCGTAATAACTATTGTGTACTGTGATTACATAAAAAACTATATAATTTTTATTGCTATACTGTATTTTTTTATACAACAATCAAATAAATAATTTATAATATGAGTTCCTAACTTTATTCTACGTGTAAAATGAACTAATAAAGGCAAATCTGTCGAAAAAAAGTTAAGAGTTTTTTATAAGATATTTAGTAAGAACGCAGCGTGTATATACGCTCGTATTTATATCAGGCTACACGGGTGGATCCGCGGTGGATTCTTTGATGAAGAAACGATCGCTGAGAAGTTAGAAAGTCGCAAACAATTTGCGGCGCAAGGTGCGTTAATATGTACCAGATCGGCGGGCGGAGGGAGCGCGTACTTTGATGTCGTCTTAAGTACATTTATTTATCCGCGATGGAAGACAAGGGAATCGCTGACCGGAGCGACGAGGCGCAGAGACAGATGCTATGCAAAAGAGAAATCAAAGCTATATATAATGTTTCATCCGATGGTATTGTGTACACGAGATATTATTGATTACCCGGCAACCCCTTGCCCCCCGCCCAAACCCTCTGATATTTCTCATCAGCCCTCATTTTCTAAGGCTCAATACCCCCCTCTCCATTTTCCTTCAACCCTTTCATCGTATCAGCCCTCCCTCCGACACACACACACGCACACACACACGCATAAACATTCACTTGTCTCTCACTCGAAACAGATCCATATTTTAGAGACAGTTCGAAAATTCATCGGAGAGAAGCGAATAGAACCGCCCGATCTCGGAGTCGGGCTCCTCAGTACAGTCGTGGTTCGATCCCATCGTACATAAAGTCAATTGGAATATTCAAATGAGTTTATCTATTTCGCCCGAGCCGTCGCCCCCCGCACCCCTTCCCCACCCACCGATGAGATCCTATATATTTTATTAGACATCTGCCGGCTCTTATGCCACTTTTGCCAGCACTCACTCTATACATTACATTTATTATTGCCATTGTTTTGCTCTTATTGAATATACCCGTGTTCTCCAGCTTCCTAATGTTCCCACTTTATATCTGGCATTCTTTCTCCGGTTTATGACCTTACCTCCCCCCCCCCGGCCGTCCCGCCGTTCTCTCCGCTGCAGATGTCCCTCTCCAGAGGCAAGATTACTTTTGTCCGGTTCGACTCCAGTATGTCGATGGGCACAAACCCGATACGTTAAATGAAAGGGGACCCATTTACTTCCGTGATGTCCCGCTTCGTCTACTTTGCTGCCGGCATTCATCGTCTGAATACGATCAGCTACAGTTCGTCTGAAGACGGCGGTGTACAACTCCACACTCAATTTAAAGCAGATAGGAGGTTAAAGAAAACAGAAGTTTTCCCGGCCTTTGCCATCGTTCAGTGGTACAAAAAATCAGTAACACTACGTTTCGGGATCTGCAATCTGAACTCTTCTTCAGGTAAATAACTAACCTAACACATAATTACAATCTAGGTTAAAATAAAGAAATCATACCAGAGCGTTGCGATACACATAAGTCAGGAATCACAGTCACCTAGTTGTGTGGCAACTTTACTAACTCTAAAACGTGCACTTAATAAAAAAAAACACTAAACACTAATTATTAAAACGGAACTAAAGAATACAGGTCACGGTATGTCTGCATTCATCGACCGTCCACCTACTACTGACAAACTTCAAACAAAGAAGAGAAGGTGAAATGTAGAGGGTCGGGGCGGTAAGATGCCCACTGCTGATGCACACTAGTTACCATACGAGTCCGTTTGGTGAATTTACGCAGCTGAAGTAACACACGAATTAATGTACAGGTGCGGCGAGAAACAGCTAAAATGTTGCATTCGTTCGGGTCAAGGGAAGAAACCCGACAGAAGACTATTAATTACGGTGACAAGAAAGTGAGGCCGTGCTGTGGAGCTGGTCTAGCAACAATAAGGGACCGCGAGCCAAAAATCACATCCTCGTTCACGTTCAAAAGTGCAACGGCGGGTCTACATTTAGAATTATTATTATAATTAGTAGTGGACACTGGCGTTGATGGTATAAGCGATGGCGACGATCATTTCGACTTCGCGATTGCAACCTTCCCGAAATATTCTGGTTCTCCCCCCTCCGTGAGATTTACACGAGCGCAAGGACACATTGATACACTGTTAGTTGATGGTCTTATGAATGAATCTTTCACCGTCAACGTATGCGATAAAGCATTACACGTATTCGAGTATCCTAAGTGATGTGAGGTTTAATTATTTATACGGAAATATACGGGTATATCCGTTTTGGAGTGGGTGCAAAGAAGATTTTTACAAAGTAATCTTCGAGTTTTACAAAAAAAGTGAGTGTAGCAGTAATGCAAGCCGAAATTGTGGAAATTAGTGTTCATTTATTGAAATTAGGAATTTTATGTGGACGAACACACTTTAAAGTATTTTTTTATGTTACCGCGATTCTCTGTGACATAGTGTGAATCGTGTGAATTTCAAAGCGTCCCGTACTCAAAAGTATAAATGTTCGAAAACTACAAAGCTGTGTGAGTAGCTGTGTGAATAGAAAAGGAAAATCGAACTGTAGGAAATTCAAATAAATGTGGCGTCCAGGACAAAACAGACCTCACGTGTAAAGATAAACCACGACTGATTTCTGTTGAACAGTTAAAACAAAGCAATTGTCCGTGGCAGGCCTGTCGGCCTTAACGAAATAGGATTGATCACTCGAGTCGAGTGAAACCGAAGAAATCTCGGAGAGAATGCTCGGAGCCAAGACGGCCGAAGTGAGGGGAAGACGGAGTTCGGCGTATTCAACACCAGGGAAACTGATTACTAACAGGTGTTTCCCAAATAGATCAGAAGTTGCACACGCGCCCTGGGTCCTACACACTGGCGAGCGCGGCGAGAAGATCGCTGTGCCGCTGCCACACTGTATCGCAGCGCCAGCGCCAGACACCGAGTCCAATATAATCCTGATAACCGGGCCACTACGGCCACCGACAGCCACCGGGGACACGGCCGCCCATTGTGGCCCACCTGCCGTCGTGAATGTGGCTATTCTCATCTTGCGCAAGTACATTTAGAAAAGGAAAATGTGTTCTCATGCCAAACGGACTGGAATACCACCGAGTGCAGCGGAGTCTGCAGTGCACGCCCACGACTAGGGCACGGTGCACGTTATACCACGGTGTCCGCCATATTGGGGAATTATTACAGACGGGGAGGCAGATGTGGGGAATGACCCTTGTAGGTTTCACTGTTTATAAAAATCTTGAGGACAACTAGAAATTGGTTTCCGAAATGAAAACACATAGTGACTAACAATTTATCCTGTCATAAATACGAAAATAGAACTTAAAATTATATCAACATTTTTATAGATCAGCGTAAAAAAAATAAAAAATATAACAAAAACTGTTCGAACAATATAAGTACATATTACATAATTTATTTAAATATCCCCACATAAGCCGCATGAAATCTACGCAGGGAAGAGTTGTTTTGAATTTTTTTTTGCTATAACATTTATATGACTTCAAACAGTACAATATTTATATAGGCTATGGATATAAAAGTAATAAATGTATAGTTCGTATCTGACAGCTTCACATACTTTAAGCGCAATATTGTTTCCCACTAAAACTCAACTCAGTAAGTAGCCGAAATCAAAGTTATTTGTAGTAACTTTCAATGGTACGTTACTTAGTTGGAGTACCTGAACATATTTTTACAACAGACATAGCCTAGTGCACTAACCGATCAAACTAGTTGTATTATTAGTAAGTTCCTGCATATTCGTTGTTTGTTTTTTATTATATTTTTTTACATACGAATAGAATAAATTCAGAAATACATCGCACAGTCCGAAATATTTCTATTGGAGTTAGCACGGATGTTTTTTTGTTTTACACATGTGTAGGTCGTCTGGGTGAGAAACTATTTCCAGTTGAATTGTTGCAAAGGCTTAAGCAAAAATAAGATTCTATTTCGGTAGGTAGGACAGAGGGCGATAATTTGGCCAGTTTTGATCAGTTAAAACCCTTACTAGGTTGACAGTGATATAAAAATAGTTTATGTATGTGTTAGTAGGAGGTGCCAAGAGTCGGAGAGCTGCCGGTTCGATTCGTTCGACCGCAAGCGTGACTGTGACAATCGCCTTCGATACCTAAACTAAACTTAACCTCTGCCCCCTCCCGCTGCCCCCGCCGCCCTATAGCCTCTCCGCCTGGAACCGCTTACCAACACTAACAATTATGGCACATTAATGTGTAAAGCCAAGTAAAACGAACAAAACATGGCACACTCGCTGGCAGGAGCCAAACCACCTGTTAGGTTTCTTAACTTTGCCACCAATCAATGTTAGGTAGTTAAAATTTAACAAGTTAAAAATATACTTACACTTTTTTGCACTCGGTAAATTATATGAATTTATATTGGTAAACCTCTAATAAGGAACCTATGTGTTCCAGAAATATGCTCTCTTATATCCCCGGTTTGATTTCAACGTTACAAAGAGCCAACCAAACTTTGATTTTTCTTCTTAAAAATTGTAGTGATTAAATTAGAACAAATACTGTAACTTATTTGGTAAGAGCATGGAAGATTGAAAATACATTTATTCCTGACACTTGATCGCCAAAAGAACTATTTCCTTGTAACTTCACACGATCACAAACATTTCAAAATGAAATCGTTTGAATTATGAAAATCCTTGGTAAAAATAAACATAAAGTAGTACATAAAGAGTGCAACTTCGCTGGTGAGAGACTATAGTTCAACCTCATTTTGTATTATACGATTTAGATTGTTACCTCAATACAGTATTTATATAGTACTAATAGGCCTAAATGCTTGCAAAACAAATGTCACTAAACAGAAGGAGGGGGAGATAGCTGGATGAGATAAACCGTACAGGAGAAACGAACGGTTGATTAGGGGTTGCACAAAAGGTTTTTTGCTTCCGCAAAATTGACGATTGGCTTTTTGCAGGAAAGTGTGAACGATTTAATTACCACAAAGCCCGATAAATGGGGGGTAGAGCTCGCAGAAAGGGAGGTACGAGTCACAGTGCGACAGTAACAGGTGATTTCTGTAGTGCGCCGCACCGTGTCGCTTACAGTGATCACATGCACATCGCGTAGAACTGTCACGTGTACGAGTCACAGTACGACAGTAACAGGTGATTTCTGCAGTGCGCCGCACCGTGTCGCTTACAGTGATCACATGCACATCGCGTAGAACTGTCACGTGTACGAGTCACAGTGCGACAGTAACAGGTGATTTCTGCAGTGCGCCGCACCGTGTCGCTTACAGTGATCACATGCACATCGCGTAGAACTGTCACGTGTACGTAGAACGTTCCGGGTAGAGGCTTCCAATTTATCACCTGACTACATCGGTATAGTGTATTAAAGTCTTTAACAATGCACTATGGTAACTATTACCAGTATTACAATCAAAGCAATCTTTGCAGGTACGAAATAAACGATTTAAACAGATTAACCTTAGTTGAGGATTCACGATTTAAATAGATACAAGTTTAGAGTATTTTTTTTAAATATAGAAGAACATATATCAAGGTAAAGAGTACGTCCTGATATCAGATCCACTCGGTATTGATTTAAGTTTAATTTCTTAAAAGAAATATATTGAAGTGAAAAAATGGGGTGGTTCCCCAAAAATATTACTATCGACTGCAAATTGTATATAATATTACGGGACTTGATTTTTGGAATTGCCAAAAAAGGATACAACTTAAATAGCACAAAGGTTACTAACCCACTCGGGTTGTAGTGAAATTAAATTAAAAATTGGTTAAAAAGCACTAAATGCTTAATGTGAGGCTTTCAATATTCACCAGAATCGCACGTAAAATGTAATGAAAATCACTAATATAATTAATTTGAAACGTCAAGTAGTTTGAAATTTAATTTTACAACTAACAATTTTTTTTAGTTTGTAAAAGCACAGTTTTTAAAAGGTTACACACATTTCAAACTTGTTATTGTAGAAGGAGTTATGTACATATTAATAGTTGTTTAGGTTAAATAAACCGCCACTACCCGGACGGCTGTAGTGTGGCTGGGTTTGTACGTAACATTTTTACACGAGTCTTTAATTGGGGCGGGGGCGTAGGGGCCTAGCGCCTTCCTGCCAACGAGTAGGCAATCGAGATACTTGACTCCTTTACGCGTCGAGTGACGACACACCACATGCTAACCGTACTTGACTAACTGCAATAGTTACCTAACGTAACTACCGAGTTTTCATCAGCCACCTTCTAATTTTCAGCCAAGAAATGTTGCGTAAAGCAGTGTTCGATAAGTAGTCCAACATAATTACCACGATCATAAAAGCGCCAAATGAACAACAGAAAATAACTGAAATTACAGTTTTTAGCACTCACTAGTAAATAATTAATAATGAAGAGTACCGTACAACCTCGTAGCAGAATTGGATGTGCGACATTTGCTCAACAACAGATTCCATAAAGCAAACTCAGTTCTAGGTTTTTCATTAATTAATTTGTAAAATGCGACCTTGTTAAAGCGCCCTTTCTGTTGAAATGCAAGGTGCAGGTTAAACGCTATATTGGTTTCGTGTAGATCTGTAATCGTATCTGTTAATACAGTGGTTACTCTAAATCGAATTAACAGAATTCTATTTGATTTAGGAAAACATAACGTATATTTTTAAAACACCGTTAACCCTTAAATCTTTCAAGCTGATATTATGTGTGATTTTGTGTGAAACTTTTTGTACCGCAAGCATTGCTTGTTTCCACGACCCAGGTGAAAGCTGGCAGGAACGAAACAAGCACGATTCAACAAACAACATAAAAAACAAAATAGAACTAAACATTTATTATGTTTTGTCGGGTGGATAAATATAGGCTGATAATTAGTCACATACACGCTCTCCGCTGAGCGCGAGTACGGAGCGGCGTGGACGAGCAATGTCGAACAAAATCAAACAAAAATAAAGCAGACGGTTAAATAACAACAATACTGTTTGTTCAACGCGTGAATGAAAACCGATGAAATGATCGTGTAATGAATGATATACTGATAGAGAAAATGAAGAGCTATTAAAGTACAAAAACAGGGGTTGGTCGTGCAGACAAATATTGGGCATGGATTGAAAGGGTGGCTAAATCAATTGTTGACGGTGTTAGGTGCCGAATGTTGACTATCTGATTCTGATACAGTGTCCGTGCCTCAGTTCTGACGTGCTTACCCTCCCCCACCCCTTGTTTGTCTCTCTATATACACTGACTGGTATTACATCACTAAGTCACTGTTAACATAAAAACTTATTCCGTATGTATCAGTAAGATTTCCATTATAGTGAGTATTTTTTTATTTCGGATTGTCGATTTCGATTCTACTATCACTTTAGTGGTTATTTAAACTAAATATGAAATTAAAACTAAATTATCAGACAAAATTAAAAAAAGAAATGCAAATGACGTAATGTATTCTTATGCAATAATCGGCTGCATTCGTGTATGAACGATTATTGCGAATTAAAGGAAAATTCAAACCGGACTTGGACTATTGGTTACAAATGTTTCTAGTATTATAATCGGGTTCCTGTGGAGATTTCCATAATAATTCGTTATCAACAGACCATTCCAATTAAAAACGAAGAATTAAAAAGAATCTGGATGGAACTTAAATGAGTTCAAATTAAAATGTTCTGGCGATATTTATATATGTTTTACAACACTCGAAATTGCAGGAAGCCCGACTCCGCGCAACATATAATCTACAGGCAGTAGTAAGACCAGAACTCACCGAGAACATGCTTGAACATACATCAAAGAAATTCGGTTATTAAATAGTTGTTTGCAGTCTCTTGGTGTACTGCGCCATATTGATAATATGTTTGGTTCTGTTTTACATCCCCCCATTATCACCACCCCGCTCCACATAGGCGGATATTGAGCCGCTTTCAACTTTTACTCAAATAGAAGCGGATTTACATCGCTCCGTTGCTAGGAACGGACGGTTTTCGTTTTTATTCTCCGAGAGACCAAAGGAATAAATAACTAGTTCGGGGAACAGCGTATTTGTGATTTCGTACAGAGGAAGGGTCGATCCAGTTTGAGCGTTGGGTATTGAAAGTATCTTTTCATGAGCTACTTAGTTTTGTCTGCAGACAGTGTCACAATGGCGGGGTAGTCCTCGAGAACGGATCAGGGCGAAGAGTTGTGCAAGACAGGGCACGGGTGTCGAGTCAATGTCCAGTACGTCGCCTGAGGAGCACAGACTGCGAGGGGATAGATCACCGTCAGGAGCCGAAGTGGGGTGAAAATAAATGGAAACAGTGAGCAAACAGGGAAGTGTTGCAATGAGCGATTGAGCCGGACCGGGCAGGAGCCGGGAACGGCGGACCGGACCGGTCCAGAGGTCCATGGAACCAGTTCATGTTCATGTTCACTCTTTGTGTCGTCAACGTCACCTAGACAGCTTACCGGCTGCACTCTGCACTCTAATGGAGCGATGTTCACGCGGCCTCTTACACTCAATGGAACTGAAATATCCATTTAAAACTCTTTTTATAGCTCTATTACATAACTAAAGAACCTGATAAACGTTCTGTTATGCATTGGTAACGTAGATTGTAGTTATTTGTTAGGTTAGTTATTTACCTGAAGAAGAAATCAGATTGCAGATCTCGAAACGTAGTGTTACTGAATTTTTGTATCAATGGGAAATGTCCGGAAAAATCATGTTCCCTTACATCGTCAAATAAAATTTTAAACAAAGACCTTAAAAAGTAGAATTTCTTTTCATTCTTATAGATTATGTTAAGGAAGAGCTTTCAACTATGGCACATGTTTTGTCTTTATTTCTTCAGGGAGACATGCGAGAGTAAAAGGACTTATATAATTATTTATTCCCACACTTAAATATTCCCACCTTTTTCCAATACAAAATTGAAGTATATTTCTAAATAAAAAAATAGTATACAATTTAAACCACCCATAACTTACTACCCAAAATACAAAACTCATTAATTAAACTATATCTATTTGCAAAACAAATGCATAAAATTGGGGGGAAAACTAAATGTATTATGCATGAAACGTTTATTTATAGTATTAAAAGAGAAGCTAGTTGTATACATTGCAAGTAATGGCTATATATCATACAGTATTTTATCTTCTCATAGTTTTCTGTGAAGAAATTCGGTATCAAATGAGCTTTCTATGAACAATTCTGGTTAATTTCAAGCTTTACGGACAATAAACTAACAGAACGAAATTGCAATGTGATCTTACCAAATGGTACTACACTTTTGAAAATTAACTTATATCCATTTGAATCGGACACGTTTAAGGCCCTTGAGGACTTAAAAACTGCGATAAGTAATAATTAATAAATCTAATACTAACAATCTCAAATTTCATGTCATCTATTGTCTCAAGAACTTATACTTTGTTAGTGTTTTGTCCACGAGAAAACACAGAGGTTTTCAATTTAAAGAGGAGATATAGGCCTACTCGGAGAGAAAGACGCACAATACTAGGCATTACACTATACATTATCACAAATAAAGGGGTAAAGGATTTATAAATTGAGCTGTCAAGTAAAACAGGCGATAAATAGAGTAAAGGGTATTGAAACGGTAGAACAATAATTCATTAGCGAACAAAAAGACAAATAATTAATACAGATAGTAAGTAATTGGTGTAGATAAAAGAAAGGCGTGTTTATTGTCTGATTGTCTCTTAGAAGAGATGAAAGGGCGGAAAGTCTATTAGCGGATCGCGGGTCGACTCGGCCTGGCTGATTGAGATGAGAGAACAATAATTGATTAGTTGATAGAAAGAACAAAACGGACGGAACAGAACGTAGCGGATGATGTCGCCTGACCTGAACACTATTTGATGTAGGATGTGATGTTCGAGTCGCAATGACTACAAAGGCGGCACATCAAAGTCACAACCCGAATCCGATAAAGTCATTTAATGACTGGCCCGGCTAAAGGGCAACATCTTTAAAGCGTCCCGAATTATTGGTGGTTTAACCGATTCGCTGTTGCAAGTCAAATTCATATCGCTTTTAAGCGAGGAGCTGGTGATATTTCGGTCTCCGCTTTGAAACCTTCTACATGCGTAACCATATTCAGTCAAAGGGCTCAGATGGAGATCTTTTTATTGCCGGCTCGTTTTGAGATATGAGTTTTAAACAATTATCCTTGCAATGGTTGATTTGTTTATACAGTCGAAATAATGCATATTTTTCAGTGTACTCGCTTTACTGATTTGTGTTTAGATACAATTTCACGGAAATAATGATTAAAGCTAGTTGAAGTTTAGGTCTCTTTTTCGATTAATTAGAGAAGATGTTGAATATATTTTCACTTATTTTTATCGATGAAAATATTGCTTATTAATAGCAGACTTTTTCGACCAATCTATATACAATATTATACAACTATATACAACTTTATGGGTTTTAAAGTAAAGAGCGGAATAAAAATATTGTAAACAGCTGTTTTAAAATTTTAACTTGAAATATATAAACGTATCCAAAAATAAAATATTTGATCGGAAATCCGTTATGAAAAGAATCATATAAATGAAAAACCGGATTTGTAAGAATGACAATCAAACGGAATTGTGCGTTAAATTTTAACTGCTTCTTGAGAAATAAACACATTTTTGTGTATTTTTATCATAGATATTGTGACAGAAGGTAAGTAATGATCTATATTTCATTTTATTATTACGTTTATCAGTTTCAAACCCTATCGTGTACATTAACTAGCAAAACCGTGATCGAAGTTCGGGGAAACGGCAAGATCACAAATAAAAATCGAAGAAAAGTAAAAAATAGATGGTAACTTTTCCGAGAAAGAATGGAAACTGGGCGGTCTACTGAAGTTGCGGCGAAGTTTCCAGTGTTTCCGCTGTTCGCCGCTGACTTACCAGCGATGTGTGATGTTCAAGGCTGTGACAACAGGGCTTCATTCCTGCCTCGCTATAATATTTTAATACCGTTTCTCCCGGTTTGAAATTTAATTCCGTAGCAGATTCGTTTAGTATAGTTGAAAAAAATCAAACACCGCCGGATTAGAGCGAGAGGAGATAGAGTACATGTAATACGAGGGCACTGTCGTAGAGGGGGTGGGGGTGGGGCGTGGGTATCGCGATCACTATACACTTAATAACAATAAGTAGTTTTATTGTGGCAATCGATGATAGTGAGTTGTTATAGAAAGAGTGGAAGGAGGTTAGGGGCTGGGCCGAGCGTCAGACTGGGAGGTGGCGCTTCCAGCGGCCGCTGTGAAAACTAGGGCCACTCGTTCTCCAGTCCGCCCACAGTGAACACGTCCTCTTTCTGCGCTCTGTTCTAGAGCCCACACCCTCCATACAGAAATAGATACAGGACACATAGTATATGTTCGAACAGTGACCGTCTAAAATGTCCTCTTAGATTTGAAAATTAGGCAATTAAAACCACCCGTATAACGATAACAGATCCAATAAATTTAATTACGCAGACATTGTTTTTACAAACAAATTTTTAATTTACACTACATCTTACAATGAATGCATTACGATAAAATTTACATTTAAATCATGTAGTATAAAGTGAAATACAACAAATCGAGCCTTTCCTTCAACTTGAATAAGCATTCTCTTAATCACTATTGGAGGGCTAAGGACATGCGATGGCCTACAAGAAACTTTGAATGAAAAAAAACGAATATTTATGTTATAATATTACTTTTCAACATATGAATGGGAAGTATACTTTAAAAGTTAAATTCACTTCAAATTACCACTTTAAGTTACTGAATTTTATTTTCACTAACAAATAATTCATTTTTTTTTTAATTTGAAGCTATTAGTGTAGAATTTTAAAAGATTCTTGTCTACACATGATACTGTTAGTTTATCAGTTCAATGTTGTAGACCCCTATAGGGCGGAGATTAATGGTGTTACCATATTCGATAGTAAGTTACATGTAATGCTTTGAATAAAACACCGGTAGGCATATACAGCATTTTGATTTTTCCAAGAAAAATTTCCATGGCCAAACTTCCAGAGTCCAGTTAGCTATTTAGATAAATACATTTTTATTTTAGTACAATATTTTATTACATATTTTATAGCTATACAAAAATTGAAATGATTGGTTTGCCTGACATTTCCTACAACATGTTTCAATTGAAAATCACACATGGAGCTTATGCAAATATGTAACTGGAATAGCCCATTTAAAATAAGATATGAACGGAAATTATTAGGTATGAATATTAATAGTTACCAAGAGGTCGCACCGTTATTACTATTCTGGTTCGAGTCCAGAAAAACTATATATTGATCAAACTAGAATGAATACCTACTTATATGTGTAAACTAAAAATTACGTATAGTTTTAAAATATAAGATTTTAATTACGAATAAAATGACGTCATGTTGCGCCGCGACTAAGTTGCATTAGTCCACGGTCCATTCGCCTATTAAATAGGCAGCTCTACCTGTATTAATTACACCAGTGGTGCAAACTTAGTCGTGTTTATAGAGGGGAACCGACTATAGTATTATGTGAACTGTACACATGATGTGAAGTATGCTGTAGTACTATACTACGGTACCGTGTACAGAGTGTTTCTGGATTAGGATTCATCAAATTTTGAAAACACGATTTTATAAAATAGTTCTGTTTTTTAGGACGAAATTGGGCATGCCAGCAATTAAAGTATTATATTCATGCAGGAAAGTATTTGTGTCTCCACTATACAGCTTACGCATTAGGTGATGTAACAGAAGGTGAGATATTTCCAAAAATACAGTACTTCTAGTAAAACCGTGCAAAATAATTGCTACAATCTTTTACATACAACTGGAAAATGTATTCAACAGAGAATGTTGTTCGACAAACGTAAATGGTGTCTAAACTGGAAACAACATAAGTGGCATAGCCTACTTTTATAAAACAACTACCATTATTGTTCTGAAAAAAAAACCTGGATTAATCTTTCTACAGAACACCAGCTTCATTAAGACTAGATAATACAACGAAACAAAATTCAAAATGTAGAAAATGTTAACAATAACATTTCTTTAAGGGCATTATGACGAAACAAATTGTTACGTTGCAGAATAAGATATCTTTATAAATAATCTCAAGCAACAACACTCTGCATATGATTGCATATGTGACATTGTAAATTACAGCTGTAAAATGTCATGTCTAACTACAATTGCACAGACAACCATATCATATTTTCGTTAAACATACTTTCATTTTGCACTCGGGCAAAGTAATGAACTGCGGTGAAAATAAATCGCATGATATCGTTAGAACTTGTTAACCTCACTAAAGTTTGGCACGATTTCTTAATAAGAATTAATCCTAAAACAGTGGCCGCGATTTCGACAATGATTTACGTAATAAGTAATAATCGTTAATCTAGTACACAATTATGAGTTGAAAAATAAAATAAACTGAGTTTGAGCAGGGTATCCGAAAAGAGTTGGAAGAAGTGAAATTTAAAGATTTCGAGTTTAAAAAAATAGCTTTGTTTTAAACTCACTAATGTTTATAAACATGATAATATAAGTACACCACAGAGTAACATGTGCACGTAAGCTATTACGTAATGTATTACGCGTAATATATTTTGAATAGGCTTTTAAGGAGTCCGGGGTTCTGCAAACCCTAAAGTTTGTTTTAATTCGAATTCTGTAAAAATAGGATACTTTCATATAAAATTATCATATTTTTTAGTAACAATAAAAGAGGTTTGTGGAACTCACGAAACGAAAAGCCACTTGCAACACGGCTGAGTATAAAACCGACTAGTTTTTGTCTCTGCCAATGTGAACTACGAAGCACAAGTGTAATATATGGCAAGCAATACACAGTTAAGTGCAACTGAAGTGCATCTGAAAAGTGGAACGTGCAACAGTTACAATCGTATTACGAATCAAACAGGAAACATTTACTCCAGCCTACTGGTAAACAATGAATCGGTTTCCAATCGGGTCAATGGAGGGATGGAGCAGAGCCTCCCCCATGTCGGGGTCGGGGCACCCACCCTGGGGAACCTGTTATACCTTTCCCGGTATTATTTTTGGTATCCCTTGCACGAGAGCCTTTCACGATCCCTGGTGTTTAGAGATTTTATCGCCGACACTGGTTGCTCTCGTTTGAAACACCGATTCCAAGCCTTGCAAACTTTTCCATTTCGATATTTGCCATCGTTTCGGTCACTCTCACCACACGTTTTGAATATTTAAAGTTACTTTTAATTGCAAAGTTCCAATCGATATTTAACATCGAGTCAAAATCGAAACAGAAAAGATCAATCGAACATTCGATACTAATACGGATAGTCCGTACGCCCATTTCAAAAAGAATTAAATTGCTACAGAGCTGTAAGGTTTCTCTCATTATTACAATTATTATCCGGTTGTGCTGGTGGCCATTTTGATTTTAGACCCACAAGAACAACATTAAATCTCAGACAATTTTACGGCCTTATTTTTAATTATAGAAGAGTGTTATTTTAAATAACACTAACACGCATCTAAGCGCTTTTTGTTTAATTGTTATATTTTTATCGGCTGATAAAAGGTTGATAAAAATATGGAGGGGTTTATTTGTTAGCTAGTCGAATTGTTATTCAGGATGTTTCCATTATTAGACGGAAATAAGAAAAAGTTTTCAGAAACAATTGTTTTTCAAATGTTTTGTAGTCCAGGTATCCACTATGTGTTCATTCATAACAATATTGAAGAAAATGGTTTTCTAGATAGGTTTTTACACTCAAACCCACAAAGTGAAAAGGCATCTTTACTTTCATTCAAAATGTTGGATTCCAATTAAAATAAATTAGAAATAACTTAGAACCCACACGTATAACAAAGAAATACGAAATGTAACTATTTTTATGAGATTTTATTAAAGGTACACACCTATTGAATAAAAACAAACAAATGACGATCATATTATACTATGGCATCCATGCCAAAAACACCGTGGTTGGAAATCGTCTATTTTAGACCTCTAAATGAATTCTACAGCACACGATATAATAAGTTACCGTACACGGTAATATATATTGCTAAAAGGGATATTTATATAAAAGGGATATTTATCCACTTTCTATTTTGGATTTTAAGTTATTTTAGTTCGAAAACTTTCAATTTCCGCTTTTTACGTTCGGGTTACAAAGTGATTTAGGACCTATGTGTCCTGAAACTGAATTTTTATTTCGACACATAAAACCTCGTCCATAAGTTTGGAAGTGTAGTTTGGATGTTCCTTACTGAGTTTATATAGTAGACTTTAGCATAGCGTTATAATTTGTAAATGATTATTTATAGAATAACACATTTAAGTAATTCTATATGCTACGCACTAGGACAGTAAATAGTAAATAATTAACATTAGGTATTTGGGAACGATTTCTAAAGTTTCAGTTTGCTTTGAATGCGCGAGACCGAGATGGGAAAGCGGCGGATCTGTACGCGTTGATCAGTTCCCCAACACATATGGACTGTTGGAACTAGTTCACGAGTAAGATGCATGGTAAAGTAGACTAAGACTGCCGGCAACGTTATATCTGACTTCCTCGGCACCCACGCTCTCGGGGTAATGTCCCCCTATCTCCTAGTCTCCGCTGTCCGGGTCCTGCACTGATATCATCGGCCCTCGCTCGCAAGATGATGACAACTAACAGCTTTCGATACGCGTATTCCTTGGGGAAACCTCAGCGGACGAAGTTCAAGAAATCGTCCTTTGAAATTAAACTGACAATTACACGTTTTCCTAGTGTAAAAACGTCGTAATATATGGAAACTAAGAGGATCAACTATTTTTAACGCAAGGTTCTCACAACCATACATCCTCCACTAACACCACTAACCTCTCACGCTCAATCAGCATAAATTGCGAAACATTAAGTTTAAAAACCAGATTTTAATTTGAAAATGCAATGGTTGAAAAAAACTATGCTTTGACACAAAGTGAGTGTTTAAAGAACCAATGACACAAATATAAGTTCTTTGCTGTTTTCGTCATGAAAAGTTTTTACATTATTCGTGGTTCTAGCACATATCGTGACACACGGTTCGATTAGGGATGGTAAGATGCAACTCTTACATGTAATCACAATAATATTTCACAGATTCGCGATCTCTAAGGGTAAACATATAAAAAATGTAAAAATTTACAATATTTCTAGTACGCGTATTCAAATACACTTCAATTTTTTTTATAATTTACATTACATGTTCGACATTATTGCGTTCAAACGACTAAGAGCATTTTACGCAATTTGGAGCTTCGCATCGAGTACCGGTTGTTGCACTGGGTTGTATCTTTGCATGTTTTAAGATTATTCTATACAAATTATGCAATATCAATGTATTAAAGGCGATCTGTCGTTGACTTACTAATAAACTGATACAGTTATAAATAGTGATCAGTCATTACTAAAAAGTCGATGTCGCTGATTTTTTCTCGTGTGTCTTCAAGTGACCGAAATTATATGTAAATTGAGAGTGTTTTTCGCTATATAACACAATGCTCAGCAGAGCTGAACAAAGTTTACGGACAAGCAACGTAAAATATTTTATGTCAAGACTCGACAAACTAAAGAAGTTATCTGGACAAATTATTTTTCAAACAGTATATTCCTTTTAGGTATTTTGAACTTATCGTTCTATTAAGTCCACTTAGCGACACTTATCACATCACTAAGTAGATATTTAATTTCCAACAACTTTGTAGAGAACGAACAATGATTAATAAAACCATTTTAAATGCATTAAATTAAACTTGATACATTATATTTATACAATATAAAATGTGACGCAACAACGTTCCAGTAACTCTCTCTCTCTCTCTCTCTCTGAAAAATAAGTAGTTTGCCCGAGAAAAGTCCCCCGTGTTGTGACCTCAAAGGGTTTTGAAAATTCGTCCCCTTTTTTTCGGAGGTATTCCATAATTTTCAGACACCCAGGAGTTACTGTTCCCTTCTCTATAGTTCTAGAAATTGGACACTGATTATGTGTACACAACAGTTACTTTCCAATGCAAGTATTTGTTTGCTAAAAAAAAAATATTTCTAATTTATTTAATTATTATTTTCAAACATATTTATGGTTACCAACAAGGCAAACGTTTAGTTAGAATCGTCGAACCGTAAATAAAAAGAGTGTTAAAACTAATTTTGTTTATGTTTATAAAACTGGATGTAATTTAATGATTATATAAATGATGGTATTAACATAATATTTTGTTTTATGGTTTGAAAAAGAAGGCGACAACAGTGGAACGTGTTTTTGAAATTTACATTTAAAAGTGGAAGGATCTTTAATTGATTAAGGGCGTTGTTGTATTCGAAGTTTTAAAATTATTACTCGATCACTTTTTCAAATCGGTGTGGTATGAAGAACTTGACTATTGTCATAGAGTCCACAATTTTATACCAAGAATGCGAATTCGTCAGAGTCCAGCGTGACGGGAAAGGTCATAACAATTTCGGCGGGACACTCTCTTAAAATAAAATAACATTTAACATAAAATACACAGAAAATTGTAACAACTATACTTCACTTATAAATACCATGCAAAAAATTGGACTTTTCATAAATCGTGAAAACTCTAGAAGGAGTAATATTTTCAATTAAGTATTATCAAATTAATTATATTTCTATATATAATATGTGCAATTGATTTTCCCCTTGAGCGCGCCACCACGCGAAATAATATAAAATGAACTAATGTTTGCGAGATTTGGACTTTATAGAATGGACGACAGTTCTATTATTCATTAATTACTTTTACAATAGTCAGTAAAACTCGAGTAGTATTATAGTTAGCTATATATTATAATTATAATTCATCCTGATTTACGCAACACTAATTATATTCTTGGAATCATTCATCTATTATTAAATTCCAATTACAATAATTTGTAAAAAGCTATTAAGTTTGGGTAACAATTGCGTTTAGTAATAACATAGATACTTTAAATTACTGTACTCGGAAAGATTCGGAAAGACAATATTAAATTTGAAGAAACATACACATTCAATAATGTTAATGGAGTTATAGTTATACGATAATTTCAGGTACTATTCAATTAGAAGTACAATCATTGATGTTACAAACTCATTGTTCGGACACAAAACATTACAGTTTGGATAGGTCCAGAGTTAATTTTAAAATGTTTATACATGGGAAATAGGATAAAATGTAGATTTAGTTTAAAGTTCGAAATCATTTAAATAAATTATATATAATAATTATATATATATATATATATATATATATATATATATATATATAAATTACATTTTTATTTGGTAATGAAATTGGTGGAAAACTCAAGTTACAAGTCTAATGCAATACACTCGACCAAAAATATACGCTACAATGTGGGCTAGATGAATTATCTCAAGAAATATTTGAATTTAAATAAAGTAATATAAGAAATTGTTCTTTGACAAATAGTAAAAAGTTTTAATGTGGTATTGGCAACATTGACAGAATAAAATTAAGGAATCACGACAATCACATCGGTTTGGTCCTAACAATTCTCGTAACTCAATGATTTGTACAATATTTGGTATTTAAAATAATTGTAAATAGTTTTCTGTAAATTTTACATTTTTACTCCATGATGAAAACCAAATTCGATCTCTCTTCAGCTTTTAAAAAATATTAAAATTTCTTGAAAAACAAAAAATACATTATAACTAATGTTGAGTATACATTTAAAATGAAATACGATTCTATCGCAAAAATCCTCTAATTATTGTTGACTATGTTGTAAAAAGTTTTCATTTACAATGACGATTTTGTATGATTTGCTTTGATATAAAGCACAAGTTTTATATATATTTTTTTTTAATTACAAGGAGATTTTAAACACATTTTTAAACTTAAGTACAATTATTTTGAAACATCGAAAAATTTCGCGTAATACAACTTTGATACCGTTATAATAATATCACAATTTATTTGTTAAAATTCTGAAATCTAAGAGAATAAAAATTATGTACTGATAAAATTTGGTATAAATCTTTGATACATTGGTGATATTTTGTTATAAAATTTGTCTGAAGCGGTCACATAGTCGCGATATCCCGCTCCGCACATCCCGCTGAGCTGCGGCCGACGGCAAACTGACTTGCCGCAGTTATTCTACATTCGGGTACATTGCAAGAATCAAATTTAAACTAAATAATTTTAAAAACTAATCAAACCTCTCATTGCCCAAAGCATACCCAATTCGGATACAGATTTCCGTTGATGACATTACTTGAAAGTTACTTTTGTATTGTTATTTTCACATACTTTTGAACAAACTTTTGAATTTTAATAATCGTAATATTACTCATGTCAAATATCAATTTATATTCATACTACAGAATGTTTGTTACAGAATAATTGTTTTGTTACATTATTTAGTAGATGTGTTACAGTTGTTAGTTATTTGACGGAAAGGTTGTTAGTATATAGCCTACATGAAGAAACAATATTATATTTATAGAGCATTTGAGCTGGAAAGAGAAAGTGGCATTAGATAGGTGAGGGTAAGAGTTAAAAGGAACACAAAAGCAAGGGTCATTTTATTTATATGGTCTTTTTATATGGTCTGCAGGGACATTATAGGATAAAAAGTGAATCGTGTGTTGATATTTATTTGTGACATTTAGTGATCGAAATAATATTTACAATCACAAATACACATAAGTACTGCAAATGAAATAAAGTGAGAATAATTTAGTGTGAAAATGAGATTTTACAAAGTAATTTTGTGCAAAAGCTGAAATCTTCTTTATCATTCCACAAGAAAGGTTGGTTCTTCAATGTAAAAATTGTTTGTGTGAAGAAAATATCTTTGACTTTTTCAACTGCCATTTTTATCATGAATTATTAAAATTATAAAAGCATTGTTTTATTCGTTATCATAAATAATTTAAATTCTCTCTTTTAAAGACATACAGAGACATGACATTTTCAAGAAGTAAAGTTAATAAACACTATTTCATGGTGATTTATATAAAATTTAAATATATATGAAATGAATATTCATATTTTGATATATTTCTTGCTGTAATTTTGGAAAAAGTTTTAGAACAAAATATTGAGTTCTCTTGTTGAATTCTGTTATGTTTTCATAGTATCTCCATTTAAAGTCAGTTCATGTATTGTCTCTACTGTATATATGAAAACAAATTCATTAGTCTTTATCAGAAACTGTTAAGATACATTTCTTTGAACTTTGCAGCGCTAATTTGACATTAGTCCGATTATTGAATTTTAATTTAATTTAATATATAATATAAAGTACTCAGAGGATGAATTTTGTAATTTCTTGCTGCCATTCCTTCTGTGCCAATATGTTGTTTCTGTTAATCAATGGCATAATGTTTTAATTTTCGAAAATGTTTTAATACATTTTATATTGAAAAAATTAATTGCAAATACTGCAGAGTAGTCCAGCGGATTCATTTTCATTATTAAAATTACTCATATGATGTTATAATAATTCAATAGTAATTGGATCTTAAAAATTCAATTTTAAATTATACATTGAAAATGTTAATTAATTCCATCTTCAGATCGACGTGTTCCAGCTGATTTCAAACCATGAGCAAAAGACACATTATATTTATAAATAATTCATTAATAAAGTTTGCATTTTCAGACTAAACAATAATTAATCAAATCAGTAATTAAATGCCAGAAGAAAAACGATTCTGTTGTGTTCCATGTTTTTCGAAGCGACGTGAAAAGTTCTTCATTTTCCATATCCAAAATAAGTGTTACGTATTTTTTATCGGAGTCTCCACATAATTACGTCAAAAAAGTAAAAAAATAATATTACAGTCTGAAAAATAATTTATTATAAATATTTAAGTTAAAATTAATGTACATTTTAAAGAAAATGGTCGAATTCGTGAAGGCCGCCGTTTTTATCAAACACCATAAGACAACAATACACAAATAAATATTAATGACGTTCATCTTGTTATTCTAAAGTTATATAAAGACTTGTAAATATATATTGTATACGATTCCAAAATATAAATCTCATATCAAATCAATAACATTTAAATTCTCTTTACTAAATAACTATAAGTTTGCTTTTAAAGTAATGCTGCAAATTATTCTCTAAAAGTTTTCTAATGACCATGAATGATATAATACTTTGATCCATACTTTGATATATTGTAATTTCTCGTTTAAATGTAATCTGGTGTAGCCATACTGTAATATCCTTCACAATATTTTAATAATTTATATATATATATAATATCTTGATGTTGTCGGTTTCGATGCAAATTAAATAATTATTGTATTCTATAATCTTGATGTTTGATTTTGGCATTGGACAGTTTAAAACTAGAATTAGCGATAAAAGAAGATTTTATACTTGGACTTTCGATATTCGCATTCTAATATATGTTTGTTTATATATCATATGATCTTATTTTATTGTTAAAAACACGGACGATTTTAAAGCGGACATTAGAAAAACATTTACCGCACAATTTGCACAGAATAGTTATGCACACAAGTATTCTTCATGTGTAAACGTCGGTTGTTGAAAACAGTAACAAAAAAATTTAATTTGTCCTTTCAAATTTCAAACAACACTGCATGTAATAGTCTTTAATTCACTCAACATTTCAAAGTAATCTTGGTAATGAGGTAAAGCATGTTGTATATCTTCTTCGCAGAACACACAAGAAAAGTCAAGAAACTTGCCGTGTTATTCATTGTAACTAATAAAACATCGTTAGTGTTTAGAAAAAGCACTATAAATTCAATCACCTGATAATGCAATTTTTGGCAATAATGTAGGCTATAAAAGTTAAGATTTCACTGAAATTTCAACAGTTACTTTGAAAAATGTAGCATTTGTTTGTATTTAATTGACAAATTTTATTTTTAAAGTAAGTTTTCAGGAGGAAAGTAACTCTTCTGTATTGCACCATAACTAATATCACTTTAAATGGATTTCACGAAAACATGTTCTTATTAGTTTAAGCTTGAGTGTCAATGTTGATGAATGCACTTATACACTGAAAATTTCGTGACTTGTTACGGATGACAGTGAATTTTGAGGGAATACACATGTTAAACTATGATATGGAAAACGTAGGTGAGGTGTAACGAGAAGCAGGGTTCGGGTCGTATCAAACAACAAGCTATAGCAGTAATTCTGGTGTGTGAACACGGCTGATTCACACCCGAGTACATATAGTACGGACACTTGATAATATTCACGTACTAGAGACAAAACAACACATTTCGCGGACTCACACACACACAGCCCTGCGCGCACAAACACACGCACAAACACGACACTACACACTCAAGTGTTCAAACACCAAAATCACTGACAGTTAGTTGCCACTACAATTTTGGAAAATTATTGTACGGACACTTTCACTATATCTCGTACAAAATTTCCAACTACTATTACCTCAACACTTTTCTATTGTATTTCACTTCACCGTTTGTTATTGTATTTCTTCATTGGATCTTTCAGGTTTAGTTTACTGGCTGATAAATTTTGACAAACTTTATATTTGACAGTGACGAAAACAATTTGAAAGCATTACTTTACTGAATTTATCCAAAATTTAATTCTGTTTGAGTACCATAAAATTCAAAGAATATGAGACAAGAAATATGATGGATATTGAATTAAAAACAATCACTGAAACAAAACACTTTGCAAGTAATATCACTTCACAGAACAATCGGTAACTTCATATTGGAATAAAATACTTTCTTCTATATTTTGGTGTTTTATTTAATTTAGTTTATTGAACCATGTATATATGTGTAAATGCTATTTCCATACGAGAATTTCTAGTTTGTGGGCAGGTAGTGTGAGTGAAGGCGGTCAAGATCCGCGATTACGCAGTCGAACAAAGTTTTCCCCCGCGGCAGCGCCAACTTTTAGCCTAACACTTGACATTCTTTCGCTTCCGTTTCCCCGAGCCGGTACTTATAAATCCTGCTTTCCGATTCACAAAAAGTCCAATTTTTTAATAGAAAATTGAATTTTGCAAAAAAGTTGAAAAGAAACTTGCAGACTCACCTGCTGCCAAAATTGCGCCAACAGGTAGATTCGTTCTTTCTTGAATAGCCAGTCCATCGACTGCATCGCTTGAATATCCATCACTCGAGAAGCTAAGTCATCTCGCTAATAGATAAGCGATACCTTATCGTCGGGGCGCGGGCGTGGTGATCTCCGTACTCCGATTGGTCCCAACAACTCTCATTCAAGTATTCGATTGGTCCACTTCGATACACTGAACCTACAATACTGTATCTGAGTCAGTGATAAGAGACCGCTGTCGACAGGATACCTTACCACGAATCTCGGCTGTAACTTACGCACTTCGTACAGATCACAGATATCTACTATTCGACCACTTTGTCCTAAACGACAGTCTCTCGGTACCTTGACGAGAACAGTGAACCACAAAGATAAATACTGGAAAGTCGGACTGAAATGTCTGTAACACTGAGATAATGTGTTTATCTGACCGCACTGAGGCACCCACGAAGGAGAAGACCGCCGTCTTGAGAAGCTGCTGTCGCTGCGGCCGCTGTCTTCTTCCGCCGTCGACTACTGGCGAGACCGCACCAGCTGACGACCATTCCACCCTCCGGTGTGACCGTCCATCATCTTCGAGACGACTCTTGATGATCTTGACGACGTCAATAAATTCTTCCAAGACGCAAAAAGAAAATTTATCGTGAAATCGACAGAAAATATTAAAACTGTTCTTCTGTATTTGATTAATTAAAAATTTAGAAAAAAATAAATACTGATATAACGGGTGTCGAGATCGCGGAAGTATCTGGCCGCCTGTAGTATCTCGGTGATCGTGAGCGTGAGGCGGAGTGAGCGGAGAACGTGGTTTCCCGTCCACGTAACAAATGTGACTGATGTAGTCTGAGAGAGCGGACCGCGCGCACGCCACGATCCTCCGTCCGACCCGTCCTGCCGTCTAGCGGGGCGCGCGGCAACCTCTCGCGGGAGGGAGGGACCCGAGAGCTCGGTGGGAGGCGGATAACCGAAGGAGCCGGAGAGAGAGAGGGAAAAAATCGAACTCGGCGCAAACTCTGCGACACTGCGTGCCGTGCGCGCTTCGCCACATTTTTACGTTTTCTTTTCGTTTTTCTTTCCCTCTCTATCTCCGGCAGCATCCAATGCCTCGACAACCCTTTCCTACCCTCTCCGGCCGTTTAAACCCATTCTTTTAGTCTGTTTCCTCGGTGCTTGCGCACATTTGACGTCGGCTCCTGATGTCCACGCGCGGGGGAGGAAAGGGGAGCCAGCACACCTACAACCTACAGCTATAGCTACATCTACAGCTACTACATGCAAATACATTTCTACTTTCCCTTCCTTACTTACCGACTACGGCACTCACTTACAAATTGCCTCGATTGAAATTTCTATTCACTTACAGCACTAGCCGGCGTGAGTGTACCTCGACTTGTCTTGTAGCCACCACCTTCTGCACGTCCTCTCATTCTATTGAGAAATTATACGCGTGGAGTGACACTTCCACCATCTTTGAACTAAATTGTCCAGATGTCCGTTAAAAAAAAAAACATGAGTATAAATATGACAACGTAAAATTTGAAAATAAGTTTCCATTTACTGTAAAATAGGATTAAACCATAATTTAATAATTACATTTATTTTTTGTGGGCGTGTGCTTGCTTATGCTGGTGATAATGAACAGTCTTTAAAATACCAAGTTAAAAATAATTTGTTGCAACCCGTTTACTGCTTATTAATTAGTTTTTGTATATTGCAAATGCTCTTATTCCTAACAATGACTAATACAGTACGATCTATGCAATGCATTATTGAGTAAAACTGGAACTCCGCCGTGTAAGAACCGTTGCCGCTCCGTGTATAACACTGTTCCGGGTTGTGTTTTGTGGCGAATTTCTTTTGTATTCTTTGTCGAACAGTACTGCGATATTGTCTCCTGAATATAACCACCTAAAACTTTCCTTATTAAGACTAAATTCGGTCTTTCAGAATCTGTTCGTACCCGCAACGAAAACGAGTATGTGAGTATGACACTTGATTTTGTATCTACGTCTTATAAAACAAACATTCGTCAATTCCGAACTATTAATTGAGAAACCAAGGAGATTCCGTGTCTTTTTTATCTAGGAATTCATATTTTAAAAATCTGAATATTCATTTTTCCAAATCTTATTGAGAAATATTTAGCATTGAGGTACTACTTTTGTTCGCATAAAGATTTCCTGTTTAAAAACTTTTTTAATATTAAAATATCATATCATCCTAATATTTTGTTATTACTGATTTTCGTAGTTAATAAATTTCAACCGTAGTTCTCATTGAATTCGCTTCTTTTGTGAACAGCCCTTAGTTGAAATAATTTTAAAGTACTGTAAAAAGACTAATATTGGCCACTACCTATTATTTAGAAATACCAAGTTTTTATTTTATTTTGTTCAAATCCTGCCCAGTAGGCTACAATTTGTCGTAAGACATTCTGATTTTCTATTCTGGCAGTTTTCAAGTTGGAATGTATTCGATTGTATGGAATTATGAGGACGTTTCAACCGACCATCAGGTCTTCAACCACAAATGGATAATTGTTTGACTCCTCCATTGCTTTTCACAGCAAAAGTGATTTGTCAGTGATGCTGATTATTGCAAGAACTGACGAAACTGTAACTATCAATTTAAGCATATTTCCAAAAAAATATAGCTACTGAAGAATGATTATAACTTTGTTATATTTCAAGTGGACGTCGCCACAGTGGGGGTCGATCAGTCATAGTCCACCGTGGTAGCTCAAACTGGATATAGTGAAAGTGTTAGTTCAGAAATTTTGACATCGAAGAAGCATATGCGTTGATTTATATGTTCGTGCTAGTGCGGAATCGACAGTGGACTTGAAAACAATGGTACTCATTTCATTTTCAAGAACTGTCTGTAGAACGCGTAGTATTCAACTCGTTCAATTTCAAAACAGCTCAAGCAATGTTTTCCATTAAAAAAAGTAATAACAATATCATTTATTGTTTCTAATATTGAAATGCAGTTTCAAATGTTACCGGGGCTTCGATGTTTGTTAATTACAGTGATATAAACGCCATAAACTGCAATGATTTGCTAAGTTACATTTTAAACCTAAATAGGACAACATGAACATACATAGGACATAGGATATAGGAAACAACATAGACAACATAGGAAGAACATGATCATTACAAATGGAAAACCCACCAAATCTAAGTTAGCACTTTCCCACTAATAAACGGTAGTAATTGGATATAGATTGTGGACTCGATTAAGAATAAATAAAGAGTATGACCAACTTATAATAATAATAGCTCACTACCAGAACATTTGTCAAAGAAAACATGAAAAAACTAAATTGTAAAACACACGTTTTTGTGAAAGATGAAAATTTTTCAAAATGACCAACAGATTTTAGTTACTTTTATCCATTTATATATAAAAATTTGGTAAACATAATTCCATAAATCGCTAAAAGTTTTTTTTAAAGCGTAAAATGTTGGACGTACCACACCGTACAAATAATTTAGTTCTAAAAATGTATTTATTAAGTCTAATTCATCAGCATCCACAGATCATTTAATTTAGTTTTTTAATATTTTCAGGATGAACAAACTGTTATTTATTATCTAGGAAACCATGATTTTGTTCAAAAAGTACCATTTTCTCAAGAGTGGTTTTTACAGTTTTTATCAGGATTTCACGGTTTTACGACCTACGTTTATCCTCATAAATCCGAATTATGACACAAGACATGTCATAAACTTGTTTAATAAACTTTTATTAGACAAGTTACTATTGATTATTTGAAATACAGTTTAGAACCATGGTAAAAGATACATTGTTACAGATTCTGTAAGAAAAGTAACCGATAAATCCACATTTTGGTCGGTAGAAGAGGTTATTACGTACATACATTTTTATATTGAGTATCAGACAATGATGTCAATCAGTATAGAGTAATAATAATACAAAACTACATTTACTTAAATTATCCCGTATTTTGTAAAGAGACGGAATTTCCTATTGGAATAAATAAGATTCGCCTTCAGTGTCACAATGATTAACGAACCCATCATCACAGTCCGATTATCTTGGAGACATCGTTTACAATATGAAAGCTATGTTCCCCCTTGGAAAAGGAAGGGGAACGAAACTGACGACTGAATCTTTTCAAGGTGGGAACAACGGGGAAAGAAACAAAGACATTAATTGACTGGAAGTTCGATATTGTTGTGTGGATTCGATAATTAGGTACAACGAGGCCGGTTTGTGTTCGCGCTCATAGCAAGTACGCTCGCAACCACTGATACAGGCAGCCAATACACGTTCGCTGTGAAGTGAGATGGGTTGTATCCCATTGTTGACATATCTGAATAACGCGTCTTTTGTGGTGTAGCCGGTTAGAGACTGCGGATTGATAGTAGTGTCTACGTATGCCTTAGTACGCTGTTTTTTTCGAGACGAGATGCTGTCTTTGTACATTACTTTTAGGTCTACGTTGTTAGATCACACATAACCTCACAGTCTTATGTACGAAACCATCACACTGTAATCGTTATTGATGAGGTTTTATATTCCGCGGCATTATGATTTACCTTGTTTTACAAGAATGGGGTCGGGTAACGTTCCTATCTTATCTTATCTTATCTACTAATGCCTCCGGCCATCAGTGCGGAATAAGGCAACGCAAGAGGTTCTGGCCGTAACAGAATAAAGTTCTAAAGAGTCTGATAACACTGTTTGAGAGATTGTGTTGATAAGTGTTTGAGAGATCAATTAAATGTTAGTATTATACAAATCTATTATTAAAGGTTGAGTGGGTTGCTGTGGCCTAACAAAAATACAATTATTTTTTATGAACCAATGACTGTTTAAATCTTACAATGTAGAATATTATGAGGTTGCAGGAGGGCTTACTAATACATGGATAGACCAAAGATACTTTGGATAATGTAAGATACTACCAAAGCAGACGTTCAAATTGACCAATAATCCAAGGTTCGTAGTCACCTTAACCAACATATATCTATTCGTAAGGTCAAAAAATGTAATATTTAGATAAAAAAGGATTCCTTTTTTTACTTTGAGAACTCAAAAAGGCCGTGATTGAGTATAATGGAATGACATAATTTCGGAAAAGATATTCAATTTCGTATGCTGTACTCTTTCATTCGATGGGTAATAGAGAGTATTAGTCTTTTTGAAAAGTGTTCCCAACTCTTCAGATGCGGGTAAAAGTGTAATATAAAAATATTTCAAAGTTATATTCAAGTAATCTAGTTAGACAAAGCTGCCATAGATCCAAACTTAGTGAATATTAATCTCATTATAAAAACATTTAAGGGGATAGTTATGCTACAATATACCATGAATAAATCTGATCAATCAAAATAAGTTTTAAGTTTTACTCAAAATAATATACAAGTAATATTACTCGTACATTATAAAATACAATTTCCCTTACATAATATAAAATTACCTATTCACTTTGCAGTATTTTTTTTTTAATTTCAGTTAATTTATTTATTATTCACTACTGTGCAAATGTTATATGTTGTGAACACTGGTAAGATAAATAGCCTTACTCCTCCACATACACACTAAGATCGTTTTATATATATATAAAATATCGTTTTATGATATATATATATATATATATATATATATATATATATCATATAGGGTTCTATTTGAAAATGAAAAACAATACGTAGTTTGCTAATTTTAACTCAATCCATGACTTTATTTCAGATATCATTAATTATGATTATTTAATTAATAGCTTATCTTAACTTTATAATTAATTATTTTTAATAATACGTAAAGATTTTTAACTTTCAGATATCGGCGTTAGGTCTTTCCAAAGTAGCGAGATACGGAAACTGCGAATTATCACATATAAAGTTTTAATTGAAAACTCAGAATAGAAGAACTGAAACATGAATAAATGTACTGAATGTTTTACACGTAAATTAAAACTGCTATGTGCAAATGTATATGTTAATTACAGAAATTAATACTTCCGAGGATAAGGAAGTGTTAGTAACTGAAACTGATAAGATAAACGTGAACAAGTAAGTAAGGTGTCGTGGACCTCTGTATGGGACGCGATAAACTGGTAATATACTAGTCGGAGTGTATCCCAGTTAATTTCCATATTGCTAGGAGCACAGATTGACTGCAGTGAAAAGGGGATGACGGGGAATAGGTTAGGAAACAAAAGAGAAGGTTTGTTTGGAATATTTTTTTTTTCTAAGAAAATTTTGGTTACAAAGTACATGAAGACAGGGACAATATGTTTTTATAATTCCACAAGGAGTGGTAGGAATTTGAAAAATTAATAATGGACATGGAAAAAAAGGTGAAGATAAGGATATGCATTTTTTACAGTATGAAAAGTGGTGGGAGTAACAAGTTTTCGTTATCATGCAAAGATCATGCAACCATTGGTATTAAACATCTACTATCTGCAGTTCTATTCAAACTAATTACATCACCAATCCAACATTTTGGAATAATAATACAACGAGTTTTTATTTATAAAATAATGAATTTCCTTATGCAAAACTGTATTTAATTTTCTTAAATAATATTCAATAATAACATTATTCCTTGAAATCCCGCATGATAAAAATTAAAAAAAAATTTTAATTTTCGAGTAGATGTTTGACTGAAAAAATTACATTTTTATCTTTAACCGATTTTATAATTCATTATTCAATTTTTAACACCCGTAATTCCTTATGGATGGATAAAAATAATGTTTGTTGTTACTTTTCTCTTTAAAAAGTTATTTTAAAAGGCTTAGACTTTAGACAAAATATTCCCATCCAAAAATCGATGCACCACCTTAATTGATCGATTCATACACGAGGGGTGGGGGTTGAACTATCTGACTTCGCGTAGTAACTACAATTTTAGTGGACTTGTTCCAGCTACCTTTCAGAACCATGGTGTGATTTATCCAAGTCGACCAGACGAGAAACACAAAGTTATTACGAGCTCTGATATTTGAGATAGAATCTGCTCCAATGATCACGTACGGCAATAAGACCGTATTATCGGAGTGCTCTTACCTCGGCCCGGCGAGTCAGCACCGGCATCAGCACACAGACGGCCACCCGGAACTGGCTCTGCATCGTGTTGTGTGCTGCAGCAGCCCAAGGGGTACACGGACCGGAGGAGCTGACGGCCGACATAGATGACGGTAGATGGTAAAACTGTTTTATCAACAGCAGAAGAATCCCTCGGAATCTGGCAACCTTGAGTAGGGAACGCCGTCGTTGCAAAACACGCGTCAGCGTACAGCCCTCTAACATCAGCGACTATTAACGTAGCGATCGGAGGACGTGGGGTCAGCGACCGCGCTCTAATTGCTGCTTGCCGTAGCTGTTCGAACTGCCCAGTTAGATCTCAATCGACTGTTTACCTGGATCAGTACAAGTTGCAGTTGTTTACTCGCTTGTTTTGAAATTAGATCGATATCGGAAATATCGGCAGAACACGTGCGTCAGAGGTCCCACTATGTCCACAGAGAGAAATATTTTACCTGATCAAGGAAAGATGAGGTTGGTACGAAAACAGCCGCAGAACAACAGTGAATGTTTGTATACACATACGGCCTTGTGCAACACGTCTTCCACATCACGCGAGTCCCACCAGAAATATTTCACGTATACTACGCTGAAGACATTTCTCGCTGGACTTACGTACGCGTAATTACTCCTGGACATCGTTAAATAATATAAAAATTATATACTTAATATTTTTGTGATTTTTAATTGATAGGGATGGAGTTTGTTTTTCAATCTAACATCGACTGTTTTTCAAATACAGGAACAGAATATAAATATGTATCAGGTAGTATTGAGGTAAAAATGGCCTCACTCGTTCAATTCCAGACGATTCCAATCAATCCTACATACAGTGCGGGTAACTATCATAGGCGATAGGTACGCGGTCGCCTCAGTCCCAATACAATGCGATAGTGATCCCGCAAACGTTCAGTTCCAGACGATTCCAATCAATCCTACATACAGTGCGGGTAACTATCATAGGCGATAGGTACGCGGTCGCCTCAGTCCCAATACAATGCGATAGTGATCCCGCAAACGTTCAGTTCCAGGCGATTCCAATCAATCCTACATACAGTGCGGGTAACTATCATAGGCGATAGGTACGCGGTCGCCTCAGTCCCAATACAATGCGATAGTGATCCCGCACACCTGTCTGCCCGGCCCGGCTTCCTGTGTGCACTGGACGGAACGAAAGCCGTTTGGAGGTTAATATTTCAATTAATGCGGCCCCATTGTTTTCGCTGTCTAGGCGCTCGGCCTGTGCGCGGACTCTAGCTCTGGGCTCACTTACACCCGCGCAATAATGACCTTTTTTGATCAAAAATAGTGATCACACTATTCATATTTTTATCAATGGTTCAGCCATGGTACAGGACATTCGAATATCAACGTTTCTCAGTGCTATAATTCTCGGCTAATACCGTATAAATATATTATGATTTAAATTTTCTTTATTGCAGTACACACTTTTTTACAATTTTATAGTGTGCGTCAGTAATATAACTTATTCTAATACAATTATATACCTGTATATTTGCAAATTTAAAACAATAATTTCCACCAATGTTATATAAATTAAATTTTTTTTTGATTAAAATACGTTTATGATGCATTAAACTGTGAATATTCTGTGTATATGTGTACAAATTAACAACTAAAAATTCAATTTAGTTACATTTAGGGAGAGCCGATGGCCGAGCGGTCTAAGTCGTTGGACTTTGGGTCTGAGTTAGAGATAGCGCAGGTGCAAATCCTGTCTGTGACCGTTGCACTTTTTATCAGTACCATCGACCTCGTACTGTATCGACTCTCCCCCTTATTCTGTTTGATAAGATCCTCGCACAGACCAGTGGCCCATGAGGACGAACAGAATAAGGTTTAAAAGGGGATCGGTCTCTCCGTTTTTATAAAAAAAAAACGTATTTTCAGTGCCGTACTGTGCAAATAATATAAAGTGTTGTTTAGCCTACGCAAAGTGAAAAAATGAACCTGATGTTGTTACTGCTGATCAATAAACTTTAGTTTACGCAAGCATGATCTTTATTACGGTTGTTTTCATTATCAATTCGATAATCGAAAAAAATAAATAAAATCGATGGTTGAACTTTCCATTTTGTAGACTAATTTAACCTGGTTATGTAAATTATTTATTATACTGAAGTGCTATTTTATGTGTTTTACTTCTTTGAATACTGGTATTCTAAAGAAGTTAACATCGATTTTAATTAAATTAAATTTTGGCAGATATGAAACGATGCAATATTTAATCAATAACAAGACGGGGTAGCAATAAGGGTGATAAGGGCGTTGAGGCAGGTAGAGCGAGAAGGGCCAAGTGCGCCAACGGTCCCCTTATCATCGCGCATTGTTTTCCGGCGATACTTATTTTCCCAACTTAATTTAAATCTATATAACTAACCCTTGTCAACAGGGCCGATAAGTGTATTACAAAAGGCCGGATTTGCATAGAGACCCTTTGGACGGAATATTTAGTCACGGAACGAAAACAACTCGGTGCGCTGTGCAGTTTCACACGGCCCTAGACACTTGGAGGCCCTTCTAAATCATCTAGTTCAATCGGTCGGGAATAAATTAGCTGCAGTATCGTACTTTGTTCGACAGCTAATGGATGCGATCCGTGATTTTCCTACGGACCCTTTGGCTCGTTACGGGACGAGGAAGTGTTTCCTTTCAAACTATATATTCACTTCTTCCTTATAATCACTATTGTACTTTGGGGTGCAGTAGCCCTCTAAAACCTTGAAGGGACTTTTAATTAGGAATAACGATTAAATCGATGCAAAATTAAAACTAGATTCAGCTGAAGCGAACGTTTTCGAACGGATGGTGTCTTAACGCTGCCTTCACTATTAATAGGCTATAAAATGCAGTAAGTAATTGTTATCATTTTATAGCTCTGAGTCATAAATTCAACGCGAGATACAAACAAAATTTTGTTCCTGACTATTTTAAACTTTCTCTGTTCCTGTTAACTCTTTCTTTTATCAAGGCCCTAATTTGTTCCAATAGTATTCCACCTGGAATAAAATATGACCCTAATATATCAATTTTTAAGAAAAGAAATTACCGTTATGTCTGTCCGATAGAGCTTTCTACAGCTTAAAGGAGGCCCTGTAAGCGAATATACCACTAGTGAGGATTTTGGCAGTTATTGCACTGAGTGGTTTAGTCAATGCTGCATCATACACATAATATATACAGGGTGTTCTGAAAAAAGGTGCCCATAAGTCAGGGCGTGATTCCTCACATCAAAATAAGAAAAAAAGGTCTAATTAACATAGGTCCGAAAATGCTTAGTTACCAAGTTATACAGGGTGAAAGATTTCGTCTGAATTTCAGTTCCCCTGCTGCAACGAAGCCCTACGGGTATTTGTTGGCTGTTAATTAAGATGTACAATTTAGCGTACTTTATGTAAAATGAACTGAAAAATTGAATAAAACCGTTTCCAGACCTGTAGCTACAGTAATTTTTAAGATATGTGACGAAATACGCGAAACTTGGTCCCGAAAAACAAGTTACATTTAGGTTTGAAGCAGATTTACTATGTTAAATGTACAATAAACACAAAATATTTTTTCACGGTACTTGTAGAACATTTAATTTCGAAGAGAAAGATGTAAAATAAGTCTATAATAGACAAACGCAAACTTTAAAAAATAATCCTTAATTACATACAAAACGCATGAAAAATAGACAAAATCTGTTAAGCTCTCTACAAATGTAATATTGAAATTAAAACAGCTGTTTTATTAAAATATTTGATTTGAGAAACAAAATAATTTCTATTTAAAACATATGTTTTAACAATGTAACATTGTTTATAATAATTTAAATAAACATTACAAGCAGCTATTTTTCCATTGCTCATTAAGTGCGTGTGTTGATCTGTACTTTAATACAAGTTAGTGCGAGTGCCGTTGAAGTTAATTTTTGATAGCTAATAATATCTTATTCATCATGGCAGGTAATATGAATATTATGTACACTAATGGTGAAATGGCAGACATGCATTTAATGTACGGTCTTGCACATTGCAACAGTCGTCAGGCTAGACGACTCTATCAGGAACATTTTCCTCATAGACAGTTACCGACTCATAAAATGTTTTCTTCCATTCATAGAAGGCTAAGCGAAACGGGAACCTTTAAATCTGGAAAAGTTGGTAGATCAGGACGGCCACGTACAACGTGTACAGCTGAATTGGAGGAGGGCGTGTTGGACGAAATAGAGAATCATCCTGGAAGAAGTACTAGAGATAGAGAACTAGCCTTGGATTTCGGTGTTAGTAATTCAATTGTCTGGAAGATTTTACACGAGCAGCAGTTGCATTCTTATCACTATCAAAGGGTCCAGGCTCTTTTGCCTCGAGATTACTTTCCTCGTGTTCAGCTATGCCAATGGCTTATCCAAAGGTGCAGAAATCCACATTTTTTAAATTACATTATCTTTACTGATGAAGCAAAATTTTCAAGAATGGCTATTCTTAACACCCACAATACTCACATGTGGGCAATTGAAAATCCACGTGCTATTTCAGAGAACCGTCACCAATATCAGTTTTCTATAAACGTATGGGCTGCTATTCTGGGTGATAAAATTTTTATTAGTTTTTTTACCTGATACGCTCAATGGTGAAAATTACTTACATTTCTTGACGACTAATCTGAATGAGTTACTCGAAGATGTGCCACTATACACACACAACAACATGTGGTTCATGCAGGATGGAGCTCCAGCTCATTACACATTACAAGTAAGAGAATTTTTAAATGAAGCATATCCAAACAGATGGATTGGTCGAGGAGCCCCAGTAGCATGGCCTGCAAGGTCACCTGACCTCAATCCTCTAGACTTTTTCTTATGGGGACATTTAAAGACGCTTGTCTATAGAAGAGTTGCGAATAAGGATTGTTAACGGGATTCAAAGGATACGTGAGACACCTGGGATCTTCGAAAGAGTTCGGCAGTCTATGAGAAGACGGCTGGATGCTTGTATTTTGAATGAGGGGAAACATTTTGAACATCTACTGTGACGTGGTTAGTTTTTTAGGACAAGTGTAACTTTTTTGTTGAATGATAATTCAGATAACTTTTTTATGTATGATAATGTATGATTGTTAAAAATATTTACTTGATAAAAAATAATAGTAACTCATTAATTTGTTTTAATAAAACAGCTGTTTTAATTTAAATATTAACTTTGTAGAGAGCTTAACAGATTTTGTCTATTTTTCATGCGTTTTGTATGTAATTAAGGATTATTTTTTAAAGTTTGCGTTTGTCTATTATAGACTTATTTTACATCTTTCTCTTCGAAATTAAATGTTCTACAAGTACCGTGAAAAAATATTTTGTGTTTATTGTACATTTAACATAGTAAATCTGCTTCAAACCTAAATGTAACTTGTTTTTCGGGACCAAGTTTCGCGTATTTCGTCACATATCTTAAAAATTACTGTAGCTACAGGTCTGGAAACGGTTTTATTCAATTTTTCAGTTCATTTTACATAAAGTAAGCTAAATTGTACATCTTAATTAACAGCCAACAAATACCCGTAGGGCTTCGTTGCAGCAGGGGAACTGAAATTCAGACGAAATTTTTCACCCTGTATAACTTGGTAACTAAGCATTTTCGGACCTATGTTAATTAGACCTTTTTTTCTTATTTTGATGTGAGGAATCACGCCCTGACTTATGGGCACCTTTTTTCAGAACACCCTGTATATATATATATAATATATATCAAAGAGATTTTTGAGAGAGAGAGAGAGTGAGAGAGAGAGAGAGAGAGAGAGAGAGAGAGAGAGAGAGAGAGAGAGAGAAGAGAGAGAGAGAGAGAGAGAGAGAGAGAGAGAGAGAGAGAGAGAGAGAGAGAGAGAGAGAGAGAGAGAGAGAGAGAGAGAGAGAGAGAGAGAGAGAGAGAGAGAGAGAGAGAGAGAGAGAGAGAGAGAGAGAGAGAGATAGAGAGAGAGAGAGAGAGAGAGAGAGAGAGAGAGAGAGAGAGAGAGAGAGAGAGAGAGAGAGAGAGAGAGAGAGAGAGAGAGAGAGAGAGAGAGAGAGAGAGAGAGAGAGAGAGAGAGAGAGAGAGAGAGAGAGAGAGAGAGAGAGAGAGAGAGAGGAGAGAGAGAGAGAGAGAGAGAGAGAGAGAGAGAGAGAGAGAGAGAGAGAGAGAGAGAGAGAGAGAGAGAGAGAGAGAGAGAGAGAGAGAGAGAGAGAATCGCAAGAAAGATGTGGAAGAAATGTGTCGGAATGGCCACTTGAGGCAAGAGCACATTAGTAGCAGAGGTATAGCGTGCATCAGTACACTACCCGGTATTGACTTCTATGCTGATGACCTATTTTAGTGTCAACAGACCAAACTTCACCCACTAATTCTTGGCAAGGAACTTTGTTGACTGGCCCACTACCGCCTGCCGCTAGCACTGTTCGATGATGTATTCTATCGTAAACTTATCGTCTTTGTGCTACAAATTATATCGCTGTTTATGTACATTTACTGTTTCTAATTTTCTCTGTTCGCAAATTACTTCACTTTTAATACTACCCTATACAACAGATTACGTTTATTTTTATGTACACCCTTAGATGTTAGGTGTTTAGATTTTTCACGGTGGAACGCACATAAGTCAAGTTAAAAGCCTTGTACTTTTTCCAATTGATTGTTGAAACTCTGAACAAACTACAAATGTTACACTTTTTAGGAGTCAGTGGAAAATCCTAAACTCGATCTTAGATACAGTTCCATACCATTTAAATCTTCCGAATGATTTAAGAGAAATGTAATTTGCATGTCGCATAAGCAACGGTGGCTCCTTAATGTATTTAAATGTTTGATATCACATGAGGCTTATGAATTTGTATTTCATTCAAGTGTCGGAAATGTTATTTCTGTCCCTAATTTCTGCAATGTAAAACCGTGTAAACATATTTACTTTTTTTAAAACCTTCACTGAACTGAAGCATTATTTTTATTTCTCACTACCCTGAAACATTGCCAGGATTATTTTTAAGGTATACAAAATTTTTTTAGTTTTAATTGTTCAAGTTACATGGTTATTTATTTTCCACGTGAGTTTTCACTAGAAACTCTTCTTGTTTGAAAAGTAACAGTTAAATAAGTTTTACTTTAAATTAGGTCTATATAATTTATTCAATTTTAGATTCACTCACATTAATTTCATACCGCAAGGTCTCTCAAATCAGATTCGTCCCCCTAAATAATAATCGTAGTAGTTACGTTACTGTTAAACCTTACTTACAGATTTTTCACCACTAGGCATCAGTGCAGAGTCACTGATATCACATAATAATATTATTAACCAAATATTGGCGTGCAAAGTTTTATTTAGGTGTTTGGACCATTCAAAAGCTATAAGAAAATGTCCATTCCTTATAGTACAATGTATAGATTACGTTAAGCTTCACGGAAGTGTCACTCTTTAAATTTAAATCGAAGTAAAACAGAACATCAAAATACTCTCTACTATATTTCTTTCTTAGTAAGAAATTTTTTACCTCGACAAATATAAAGTATATGAGAGGTTGTTGTTCATGTAACAAGAGTTCTTACTTAATGAATTAAATTTTCAAACTCCCACTATCATATGAAATATTTTTCCAAATCTGCCAATCCTAGATCTCATAACCTGATTCAAAATTTCTGATCACTGGTTACCCAGTCTCTGGTGAATAAGCGTAGTGAGCTTAAGTTGATAAAATATTCCCAAAAATTAATACAAGTTACTCATGTCAAGACGTAGAATCCATAACTATATTATTAGTTGGTTTTGTAAAATTAAGCCAACGCAAACTGAAATGGCTCTTAGCAAAGTCAAAGGCAGTTTTATTGACAAGATAGCCATCAATTTTGCGAGTCTCAAATGAATTTTTATACTTTGACAGTAAGTAGAATCTTTCTTAATTTTCCTCTTTTTAATACTTTTTGTCAGGAATATTGAAATAAATTTTTACAATAATTCTCCAATAATTTCCAATGTCTTCCACAAGGATTTTCGGCATCCAAGATACCATCGTTAGGTTGTGTGTTAATTTTTAGGAAAATAATTTGTTTTCCAATAAGAAGAGCTACTCCTTTTATGAAATTGACAATAGTTTCGCAACCTTTTACACCACACAAATCATGTAAATTGTAAAGTTTTAGTTGATACTAATGAACTGGGTTTCAAAGTTGATGAAATACAATTGACATACATATTTTATTGATAGTAAACTCTTAAAGAAACATTTAGGATCTCTTCTGATTTCTTCACAAACAAATTATGCAAACGTTTATTGCACTTCTTTTGCAATGATAATGTTGGCCAGTGGAGCTAGTACAAATGAAGAAGCAACAACGATAGAGTGAGTGGCCGTTATCTGCAGATAAGCTTCTGGAGTTTTTTTTATTTGGCGAGATTCGCAAAATTTAAACAGTTCTTTGTGAAGTTCCTGGAAGGATTGCATCACCAAACGATGGGCAGAAGGAATGTGATCGGTCACTTATGAATTTTGATTGTTCTATGAATCTGAACCGGAACTTTAAATTATGAAGTTCTTTTATAGTTTATAAACGAGAGTCCGGGCTATTATGCAGCTTTCGGCGGCCGATTTATAGCTAGATAGCGGCTTTTAGTTTTATGATTGACGAGTGGCAACGGGATAGCCATAGCCCTACCCAGGCCGCAGCTCTTCGTTCTGGTGGCACCACTGTATCGAGTAGGAGCATTGTATCATTTAGACCTCGACTGATTCTATTCTAGTATTAACCCGAGTTTCGCCAGGTGGAATATAATCAAATAGGACGTCTTCACAATATGAATACATATTCCCAGTAACTATGAAAATTCACATAATGAGGAAAGCAATATTTTTAGTCTAAACTATCCGTACGGTTCCCGCGAAGTGGTTTTACCGAGGTAGATTATACGAGTCGATCGATAAAATTCTTCATATAAAGTGTAAAAAAAAAATGTAATATTAATATTTTACATATTTATTCAGTATGAGGACAATTTCCTTCATCCCTGTTGTCTTTTGCTACCGACTATACATTACTTATCATGCATGCTTAGTACATAGAACGTACTTACTTTCGACACAGTGATGAGTTTTGACCGCCATTTTAGATCCAACATAACTTTCTGGAACATAAACATTCTTTGTCAAGTAATTCCAATCTTTAAGATAAAAAGTTAGGATTTGCGCTTGGACATACCTTCATTTACGATAAAAGAGTTAGATTAGATTAAATGCTTAAAGCCTCAAAATTCCTTATGGTATTATCACAAGTTTTCATTTAATCTCGTGGAAATAATATAATGCATATTAAGGTTTTATTTAACACAATCATTCAACTCTATGTTGAATAAAGAATATAATGTGAACATCATTAGAATGAAAACAGTTGTTCAGGCCATTTTATTGCACTTCTTTTTCAACAAGTTGGTCAGAAGAGATAGCCGACATGAGGAAGCATCAACAAGAAAGTAAGGAATTGTTATCTTCAGATAACCATATCTCAGTCAAAATCCACACCCACTTAGATGCAGCCTACATATAGTTCATTCTGTTGTTTTAGCCATTACTTGATCTATAAGTGGCTCTTTAATTACTGAACATATCGAATTTGTCATTATCAAGCAGTATCTTATCGAATCTCCATTCTTGAATTATTTAGGGTGCACCATTCAGATCTTATGAAGACTGAGAGTTGCAGGTCGCATTGTCAAATGGTCAAAGCTCTCATACCAATACCTAGGTGGTTCGGATTCAACATTAACTTGTGAATGCTTTTAAATCGCTTAATGGACTAGAAATAGTAGCTTTTTCTTAAATATCAGAAAATCAGTACTCAATTTTATATCAATCGACACTAAGGAACATTTTTAATTTCTTGTACACAATTTTTAGATTTATTTACTATTTATCATTATCGAGGACTCGTTGCAGGTGGTGAAGAAGTTTTTACCCAGGAGATTTAAGACCACCCATACTGTTTGAGTTTGGAAAATGTAGGTTCGAATCTTCTACTGGCCTTTGTTCTTACCTATTATCTAAATAAAAATACCACACAACCATGAACCAAACTATTTTATTCACAAGCTTGAACATAATGTGTATAACTTTCAAGACCTCGAGCTGTTTTTCATGTGAAAACTTTTCTTATCAGACATGTGAAAAATATATACGCCACTAGTCAGTATAGTACCTTGGATGTTATAACGGTTGAAGAGAAACCCAGAAAAAAGAGATTAGGTTACATAGACGGTGATTAAAATATAAACTATTTTTAAACCCGAGATTTCTTGAATGGTTATTCTAAGGTTGTTCAAATCAGATTCTCCCAGTCGTGTGCACTTCGTGTGCATGTTTTTGCACAGCTCTACTTCACGCAGCTTATTGCACTTGCAAATGAGTCAGTGGCACTCCATTGATAAGCTAATTGTTTAAATAAATTCCAACCTTCTAGAGGTCTCATTGTTAAACAATGGCTCTAAATCCAATATATGAACTAGTCCGTTCCTTTATTGACTGCTACACGATCTTGTCCAGGGTTGAGGCTTGTATGGTTGGGATGTTTTGTATGATTACGATAGATTGGACACTCTGATTATTATTATAGTAGTAGTGCCTTAACTTCCCACAATAACGGCACTCACACTATAGAAGATGCATTTTTCAGGGTGGAAGGTCTATTCAGATTAAGTGAGTGAAGAGTTAAGAACTCACCAGGTCATCCACACGCTGGTTATAGTGATTTTACTGATTCCTTACACATGGAAACATCTTCTACACGGTATGTATTGATCGTATATAGTAGATCTCTGCATCTCTCTGAAACCTCTGCAAAGCTTTTGGGTTAACAAGTCGAAGTCTATCATCAATATTCTACCAGATTCCACACAAAGGTACTCAAGTTCAGCACGCTACATGCGGAGTGATTCGCTAGTGAGGAAGACAGAGTACCTGAGCTAGAGTTCAAATTCCACGAGGAGGTCTCCTCAACAAGCTTCGCTTTATGTACCTGATGACTGGAATCGGAAAGCTCTTAAACCAAATCGGCCTCATAGCGTAATGGCTTCTCTAAAAGTCAAATAATCTAAGAGCATGACTTTTAAGGGAGAACTAGATGATAAAACAGTAATGCAGTTGAAATGCCAAAGCCAGTTGTGATTGGAGTCAGCCAATACAGGTGAAGTCGTTACTTATAAAAGGTTGCTGGAGGTAGGTGGAGGTGGAGTGGTGGGTGCTAATAGGTAATCAGTTGATGATAAAGATGCGATAGTGCCGAGTGAGTGACCACCACCGCTGCGCGCAGGAAGCCATCTTGGATTCACTAGCCCGTACCATAACACTGTCCGCTTATTCTTCTGTCTCTCTCTCCCTCTCTCTCTCCTCTCATTAATAGTCTTTACACTTAACTTCCCAACAAAGACACGGATTCGGATTTGCGCAGTTTGCTCAATCTTAGTTGTTCTGCTCGAGTATGGACGACCCTTAAGAGTAGTACGCAAGTACAACTGTATTTAGAGACGTTAGTATGTTTGGATTCTTTTGGATCACCATGGAGAGTCAGTGAAACAAGAATTAAAACGTGGGGTTACAGATTTGATCTTTGCAGCACACGACTTGGGGTAGTCCAAATTTTTGAAATCGCCTACGTGAAGTGTTTAGCCGAAGTACTTTCTCACCGGATAGGTGACGCTCGAGACTTCGGAGCAAGCGAGAGCGGCGACTATTCTCATCATCAGCCTCAGATCCAGGTGGACCGGGGCCATCGAGCACGGGACCGCAGCTTTAGATTACCGGGAGAACGTTTTTACGGGATTTTCGAATGTGGACGTGGAGACCGAGTAATTGGACGGTCGCGGGTCTGGCGTGGCGAGGCGCCTATCTTTGTGGTGTCCCGGCCCACGAAGCTAATCTCTTTACGCAAGCCAGTGTCCTCACAGGAATATTACAACCACGCAGGTCCCGCTCGGGCTCGGCTACAATTGCTCAAATATCTGCCACATTTAAATCACACCGCAGTCACGCTTCTGGCAACTATTTCGCCGACTCTTTGGACCGCTACGCTGCGCTATGCGGGCGCGGGCGCGGGCGCGCCGAGGTAATTTACCCGGTCGCAATCCCGACTGCAATAACATATCTGGCTTTGTTTGTTCGGCCCGTAAATTGTTTCTAGTACTTTGTGTTTAATGAACGCGGGTCTACGAAACCGCCCAATTGCTCCAACCTATCTCATTGTTTCCAAATTTACATTTTTCCCTCTCACTTGATAACAGAGGGCAATTTAGAAATATCTGCTCGGTCACGAACTCGTGTGTATTTCATTAAAATCTTTGTCAACGTATGGAATAGTTTATTCCGCATTAGATTGGTAGTCTAGCGAAACTTCTCTTTAACCCTTCGTCAGGAAAATGACAAGAGAAATTATAAATAAAAATTATTATAGCTTTTAGCGAAGATACACTGCCTAAGCATATTTCATAGCCCTATACTTGGTTGTTACCACAAAATACAGGAATATAAGAAGAACGATGTAAAATACTAACTATTCATATTATAATTTTTAAACCTATCTCATCCACAAAAAGTATAAAGTCTTAAATGTGCTGATCAGACATAACAACCCAATTGCAGTGTAGAGGATAGAACACACCATGGACAGATATTTGGCATATTGACAGTCTCAGTTGTCTAGTCCTAAATCAAGGTTGCCATTTCCCCACCTATATAACTGGAGCAGTTGGTAAACAATACAACCAATGTGTAGGGTTGGACTCGTCAATGAAGAATTGTGACCAACTGTTAGTTTGAGTCGTCCAGCTCGAGATCCGGCACACTGGGCTCACCATCGGTACACAGTCAAGGTTGCCATTTCCCCACCTATATGACTGGAGCAGTTGGTAAACAATACAACCAATGTGTAGAGTTGGACTCGTCAATGAAGAATTGTGACCAACTGTTAGTTTGAGTCGTCCAGCCCGAGATCCGGCACACTGGGCTCACCATCGGTACACAGTCAAGGTTGCCATTTCCTCACCTATATAACTGGAGCGGTTGGTAAACAATACAACCAATGTGTAGAGTTGGACTCGTCAATGAAGAATTCTGACCAACTGTTAGTTTGAGTCGTCCAGCTCGAGATCCGGCACACTGGGCTCACCATCGGTACACAGTCAAGGTTGCCATTTCCCCACCTATATAACTGGAGCAGTTGGTAAACAATACAACCAATGTGTAGAGTTGGACTCGTCAATGAAGAATTGTGACCAACTGTTAGTTTGAGTCGTCCAGCCCGAGATCCGGCACACTGGGTTCACCATCGGTACACAGTCAAGGTTGCCATTTCCCCACCTATATAACTGGAGCAGTTGGTAAACAATACAACCAATGTGTAGAGTTGGACTCGTCAATGAAGAATTGTGACCAACTGTTAGTTTGAGTCGTCCAGCCCGAGATCCGGCACACTGGGCTCACCAACGGTACACAGTCAAGGTTGCCATTTCCCCACCTATATAACTGGAGCAGTTGGTAAACAATACAACCAATGTGTAGAGTTGGACTCGTCAATGAAGAATTGTGACCAACTGTTAGTTTGAGTCGTCCAGCCCGAGATCCGGCACACTGGGCTCACCATCGGTACACAGTCAAGGTTGCAATTTCCCCACCTATATAACTGGAGCGGTTCGTAAACAATACAACCAATGTGTAGAGTTGAACTCGTCAATGAAGAATTGTTACCAACTGTTAGTTTGAGTCGTCCAGCCCGAGATCCGGCACACTGGGCTCACCATCGGTACACAGTCAAGGTTGCCACTTCCTCACCAATTACCTCTCCCAATTATCAATTCAATCGCTCACAGATCCGGAACGTTCCTTTCCGGAATAAGAATTATTCCCCTTAGTTTTTTTCTCTTGATTAATGTCTTCGTGGAAACAGGTATTTCATACTGGGGAGCTTCCGAGCCACGCATAAATATGGTGGTAACGATTTTATAATAGTTAGTATGCAAAACTGGGGTCGTTAATGACATTATCTGTGCAAAACCGGTGATTTAAAACCAATTTATATAATCACTCAGCTCTGACTTCGCGGCGAATTCATCAAGAGGCTGCTGTGTTATTGGTGCAACATTCTCTACCCGGAACTCCACTACGAACTGACGAAACTATATAATTAATAGAACGACTCGCGGTTTTCAATGTGAGAGCAATAACTAATGAACTCGACGAAACACTTTTTTGACCTACTTTAGGCCTCTTGGTATGTTAGAGCACATTTTAATAAGTATATAACTTACATAATTTAATAAATATTTACACCAATTTGTTTCCTTAATTGCGTGAATCCATATTTAGTTATTAATTTATAGAACTCATCAGGAGATATTATGGAAATCTAATGTATCGGCGAGTCGTCATTAAAAATCAGTTTTGTAAAACCTAATAATTTAGTAGTAATAATATGCCGTAATAAAAAAATGTACTTAAGGTCTGAGAGACACATTTATGACCTGCATAAGACACTATATTATGTAATACTAAAGTAATAATAATAAAGTAACCACCGCCTCTAAGATACAGTATAAAATCAAGATCTTTCATTAGACTAACAGACTAAGCTCTTTTCAGTATTGCCTTTTCTCAAAATCTGAGGGGTTGATCAAATATTTCTAAATTGTAAAATCTTATATTCCACTAAATAAAAGGTTAAAGGAGATTAAAAAGCTAACGAAGACATATGTTGTAAAATTTGTGTAATCTTGTGTAAAATAAAAATAAATTGACTGCAAGCTATTAAATAATCAAACTATAATCGTTTAAACTGTCTAGAATATCCGTTCTATGATAAGTTAAAATTTAAATTGTACTGTAAATATCTATAATAATAATTATTATTATGTTTAAATTAAATTTAAATTCCATGGATGGCTATACACTGAGAATTGGAATTCATAGAAATGTGGACATCCAACAAAACGTTGGATTGGTTGGATAATTTCTTGTCTTTCATCCTGATAAATAAAGTGACATGGCCTTTTCTCTGCAAGTAAAACCAGGAATGTTGTTTTGGTAGTAACGTTTCAATGTAGTCCAACATTTACAATTATAAAAAAGGCACTAAAAAGTTTTGTGTTTTAAGTAGGGGATTTCGTAAGCGATTTGACAGTTTTTCAGTGCAAATTCTTGATTCTAGACTATGGTGTTCGATCGGCTTGAAATTAAAGATTGACTTGGAACCGAGTAAAGGTGGGAAGTACATGCATTAGCAACTTTTATTAAACAACAAACGGCCCCTTAAAGTACCAGCTTTGCAAAGTCTTGCTACTGCTTCTATTGGAAAAGTCGACATCTTTCTTCTTCGGTTCTTGCTTCGGTCCTGTAATGAGTCTGCAGAGTGAGCAGTAATGAGTCTGCAGCAATGAGCGCTTGATTCGGTCCAGCAATGAGTCTGCAGCAATGAGTGCTTGCTTCGGTCTAGTAATGAGTCTGTTGAGTGAGCAGCAATGAGTTCTTGCTTCTGTCCAGGAATGAGTCTGCTGGGTGAGCAGCAATGAGTTCTTGCTTCGGTCCAGGAATGAGTCTGCTGAGTGAGCAGCAATGAGTTCTTGCTTCGGTCCAGGAATGAGTCTGCTGAGTGAGCAGCAATGAGTTCTTGCTTCTGTCCAGGAATGAGTCTGCTGGGTGAGCAGCAATAACTTCTTGCTTCGGTCCAGGAATGAGTCTGCTGAGTGAGCAGCAATGAGGTCTTGCTTCGGTCTAGTAATGAGTCTGCTGAGTGAGCAGCAATGAGTTCTTGCTTCTGTCCAGGAATGAGTCTGCTGGGTGAGCAGCAATGAGTTCTTGCTTCGGTCCAGGAATGAGTCTGCTGAGTGAGCAGCAATGAGTTCTTGCTTCGGTCCAGGAATGAGTCTGCTGAGTGAGCAGCAATGAGTTCTTGCTTCGGTCCAGGAATGAGTCTGCTGAGTGAGCAGCAATGAGTTCTTGTTTCTGTCCAGGAATGAGTCTGCTGAGTGAACAGCAATAAGTGTGCAACGATGAGTTCTTGCTTCGGTCCAGCAATGAGTCTGCTGAAGGGTGTGGTCACATACATTTCCATGTTCCTTGAAATAGATGTCACTTCTCTGGTTTTAAGCACCGTTGGTTTTATTCTTTGCAGACCAGGATGGCTCATCATTCCTGGATGTTGCAGTCGTTGCCCGTTCCGAGTGGATTAAGGTGAAGAGCTTGTGCTCGTAACATATGAGGATTAACAGCATAGCAACTGTGTAATAATTGGTATACAACATACTGTTACAAATGAAACTGAAGAGGAGTCAAATTGACATTTCTTCATGGGGTTGCGTAAAAATGTTTCTTGGAATTCCGGTGAAGATTACTACAGGTGGTCCAAGTCCTAATCTATTTTCTCCCATTGGGAAGTCCACAAGAGAAAGGGAACATATGCATGTCCAATATCAGGCTGGTTGCCATGTGTTTGAGATTTCTGCTTATGTGAACCAAAGTATTCCCGTAACTAAAAGCTACGGGAACTGTCAGAAAACAGTTTGGCCCTATGGGTTTCCACTTAAGGGGGTAGGATGAATGAAAATACTACTAAAACCCTCCCATCCCATTGCTTTCTTACTTCCAGGAACGGACTTGTCATTCTTACTCGTAGTTTGCTTGAAATACAACAAAGCGGATACGGATTATACTGTTAACAAAATTAATACAATGATAAAGCTCATTCTTCCTGTAACAGGGTAGTGAACATGTAACAATCAATAAAGTGGCAATACATCTATAAAACTATGGGTATTTGATGCCTATAACGTGGAACTAATTTGATCGTCTAATTACTACAAATAGAAGTATGTTAAACGGGATTTAAAAGAATTGTCTCTTTAATATAGTTTATTTAATTTTAATAGTATAGAGGATATATTGTATTGTGATGTGAAAGACATTTCATTCTGACTGAATACTCAAAATTTATATTACTTATCTTAATATTAAAATTAATTGAGATGAATATATTCATGAAACAGCTATAGTGGGAAGGGCTGATTCAATACGAATGTTGAATTTAGCTCCAGTTCACCTTCCTCTTACATGCGGCATCTGAAATCTGATGCTGTTGCAGAATTGACTCCTGAAATCTGGAGTCGTGTTGGTCTGAAGGGATCCAAAAATAGTTGGTGACGAAGGCGCTGAATTGTGCAATGAGACAATGAGAACACCTAAATTGCACTACTTTCTGTAGTCTGGGTGTCTCATGCAGAAACGATGCAGGAGGGGAGGTTGTTTTTACCGTCTTCTTTCTTCGTCACCGACTACTGTATTTTTGGATCCCACCAGACGAAAATGAGTCCATATTTCGTGAATCAAGTCTGCAACAGCATCAGATTTCAGATGCCGCATGTAAGAGGAAGGTGAACTGGAGCTAAATTCAACATTCACAGATGAATATATTTTGCCCCCAGAATATTTACAAACGTTATATAATTAATTAACATTTTCTTACGTAGTTCTGCATTCCATATCAAGCATTTATGTAGAAATGTCTTGTTAGTAACATTTCGATTATTCATATTAGTTGTAGAATCATAATTTCTGCCTTACATGAGTCCTTGAGCTAGTTACATGGTCCCCCGGTAGGGTTCACTTCTGGCTAGATTACTACCAGTTGAACCTACTCTGGGCACAGCAAAAACCGGTGTCCCTTCACCGACATCTGGGTGGCCCCTTGTATGTCCAGGAGCGGCACATCACTAAGCGTCTAGGTATTGGGGTAAAAGGGCTGATCGATAGGTTAGTTAACTGCGGAGGAAGACTGTTGGAGTGGGCGAAACTCCCTTGGTGCTAAAAGCTGTTGCTAGCCTAAACATAAGGGAGTACCCTCCCCTACCCACTTGGCCTGGAGGAGGCTGGAACAGAGAACTGGCCTCCCCTTCCAGCAAGGTGACATGATTGAGATATAGTGCGTGCCATCCCTCCACATGGATCTCAAGGTGCTCCCTATAACCAACCTGAACATCCTGTCACTCTGGGAGCAAGTGCAAAGGTCCTTTCAGTACCCAAATGAGGGGGTTCTTCATCTTCTTGTCCTAGTACAAATTCTGTTTTAAGCTTCCGAATAGTGTAAGAAATGTTTCACAACGATGAAGAACTACCTTACAATTAGAAATATACTTTAATTTCAAGCGAGTTAGTGACATATAATGGAAGAAAACACCATATCGGCATATTAGGCTATTCCGCTGCAAAAAAATAAAAAAATAAAAAAAAATATTATTTTGTATATCCGCCTTAGAGAAATAGATAAAGGAATATTATATAAAACCTGCTTTGGTAATCGACGAACCGTCTTAAAATTTTTGAAATCAGCTAATATATTGCACAATATGATTGAAAGTTGATGGGCAGTTGACAAAGACACTTAGATTGGATATGACTTGTCACAATTTAGGTGAATAAGGACTTAATCCCTGCCCCCCTCAACATCTTCCTCAAGATATTATCATATCAAGAATTCTCACAGTCAAGAGACACGTTTTTCATCAAATCTCATCTTTACAAATAAAGGGAATTGTGATTCTTTACATTCTAACTAAAAGCTACAAAAACAATTCTTTTTATAATAAGTGGATTAGATAAGGCTTGGTTTAGTGATAACCATGGGACTCGTTAAAAGGTCTGCTGAGCTTAATCGCTAATGACATGTGGTCAAAGTTTCGAGTCGTAAAAATCAATTAAAGTCGAGGTCTGAGGCTCGCAGGCCGGTCATGTAGAGTTCGCTTGCACGCTACCTCGGGCGGGGGCCGTGATTGGCTCCGTGGAAGCTGCGAAGGAAGACCGTAACTCCCCTCGGCCCGTGTTTCCTCGAAGTAGGAGAAGGGAGAACAAAGGTGTGAGCTGGGAGCCAGGACCGCTGGAAGGAAGAAATGAGCGGCCACGGTCGGCGGCGAAAGAAGCGGCGCCAGATGTCTTCCAGGGTACTTTTTGTCCGGACTGTATAACACACTAATGATTTTTATGGTCGATAGTTATTGGAAGATGAATCTGAGCCGCTGATGCTAATGACTAGAGATGATTGCTAATGCGTTTTATTGACCTGTAATGATCGGTTAGGACGGCTGTCAGACGCTCATTCTGATACAGTACTCTATCAATTATCCGCAAGCTTGAGGAGGACACCCGCTCGCTCGCTCGACCTGCAGTCCTGCATAATCCTCCACTCTTCTGCAAAACGGGTACGGCACGTCGGGTAGTTCGGTGGGACAATGAACATAGTATTCGGCATGCTTATTGAATGGTTCTACAACAATAAGCTTTATCTTAAGTAACAAAAACTTACACGATATAATTGTCACCGCAGACATCAATGATCCGACTTTACTCGGTTGCAGAATTCTGAATGGTAGACTGAATTTCTTGGAATACAATTGGATTTTGATTTGAAATGTTATAGTATTCTTGTAATAACTGTGAGTCAACACTAGGTTTTGGGATAGTATTTTGTGGTTCCTGTAGTGCCAATTTATGTAACAAAAACTTTGTTCTCCAAAAAAGGTCTTTAAGGATCGTGTGGGCATTAAGGAGGCATTACAGAGATTTTCCCCCACAAGTAGCACCCTCACACTTGCCTTTAACGTACACATGTGTTTTCAAAAATAATAAACTGTTTCCAGCCTTCCATCATTCTTATAGCACAAGCAACGTAGATGACTTGAGAATATATAGACTATCTATTTTCAGAAATTCAATATTCTATTATGGCTCAAAACCATTTAATTCTCTCTCTTAAAATATAAGAATTATTCAAGAAAGTGAAAGTTCTCCTGGACTAATAGGACTAAATGAGACTTTTCTTGCTTACATAAGGAATGTTTTAGATATATGAATGTTTTAATTGCTTATCTAGAGATTTATGTAAAAACCTGTGCATGTGTTAATTTTATTTCGGCAACCTCGAAAACAATATGTTATCAATGTGCAATAAAGATTCATTATTCATTATTCAATACATACGACGAAACGAAACATAAGTTTTTAATCGTAGTAAGTTTTAAATTCGAATGATAGTTAGACATAATTAACTTTGGATTCAACTTTATTGCTAGGATTTATCAGATTTTCTTTAGTTTCATGTTTTAAGTAATTGCATTGTCTCATCATAATAAGGGAGGCGGGCGATACATCCTTGGAACCGAGAGTCAGTTTGTATTAAATGAGCACACTGGATGACATCGACAGAGAAATTTCCGGTAAGAAAGACATCGATCTTCAGCCACGCTGATTTTGGTGGAGTTCAAAATAATAGAGTATCAAAAGGTTTTAAGGTATGAAATAATAATTTTGCCTCATATCACCTCAAGTCCCTTAGCTTGACAGAGATCAGATAATAATGTACAGACTCTTTAAGTAGCGAATTTCGGATTCTAAGTTGTCTGAAATATAATATCCGAATAAAATATTTCGTTTCATATTTCTAACGCTTTCTAAACCCTACCATTTCGACCTCTACAAAAACCAGTGTGGTTGACGATCAGCTTCTTCTTCTCAGAGATCCAGATCCCAGGTTGTGTACTTATACTATGTACATTGGCCCTCGCTCCTGGAGTATAAAGATTTAAATAATTTCTTTAGAACATTACCTTTCCAAATTACATAAAAAATCAAAATTGTTCCATTCGTAGGTAACGTGAAAAATATTTGTATCAAGCTTTACTAAAAATGAGATTGAAATGTGTATAAATCACAAAACATTAATTTATCCATGTGTTATTTTTTAACACATTAATTTATTTATTATGTTTATTTTTAGTTAATTTATTGCCTCTGGCTTAAAGATTACTTTAAAAGCTCAGTAAACATACTCCACAGATATTTAAACAAAAATAAACGTACATACAAATTTGGACCTACATATATGAATCGTCATTTAGAAGGGTGATGGGTTACAAATCTATATTGATTTAAGAACCTTACCTTAGAGTACCACGGTATGTCTAGTTGTTAAATAACCGTAAGGCGTTACAAATTAATAAAAAAGTAATACAGGAGATTGAAGAAAATGTCACACTCTATCTCGTACATAAGATACGCCAACTACTATTTACTACAACATTTTAATGAAGAAAGTTGAAAGTCAGTTGTGAATTTGTTAAAACAAACGGATACCGTTTCGAACTAATTACTCAGTTCGGGTGCTCACTAGCAGCATTAATTTCTAGATAATAGCCTTCCCATTATAATTATTTAGGAGATTAGAGACTTAAATTTTTAATAAATTATTCATAGCATTTGAAATTCATTGTTGCTTGCTCCAGTAACCACTAAGAGGTGATGACCGGCAGTTGCCAGACCCTAATGGCTACGTTGCTGAGGCTGGTGGCTTCCTCTCTTCAGCGCTAAGAGGTGCGACTGTCAGTTTGACCAGACTATATTGGCTACGTACTGTAGCTGTGGCTGGCTTCCTCTCCTCTGCACTGAGGTAGCGAGTGTCGGTTTGCCAGACTATATTGGCTACGTTTGCTGAGGCTGGCTTCCTCTCTTCAGCGCTAAGAGGTGCGACTGTCAGTTTGCCAGACTATATTGGCTACGTTGCTGAGGCTGGCTTCCTCTCTTCAGCGCTAAGAGGTGCGACTGTCAGTTTGCCAGACTATATTGGCTACGTTGCTGAGGCTGGCTTCCTCTCTTCAGCGCTAAGAGGTGCGACTGTCAGTTTGCCAGACTATATTGGCTACGTTGCTGAGGCTGGCTTCCTCTCTTCAGCGCTAAGAGGTAGCGAATGTCGGTTTGCCAGACTATATTGGCTACGTTGCTGAGGCTGGCTTCCTCTCTTCAGCGCTAAGAGGTGCGACTGTCAGTTTGCCAGACTATATTGGCTACGTTGCTGAGGCTGGCTTCCTCTCTTCAGCGCTAAGAGGTGCGACTGTCAGTTTGCCAGACTATATTGGCTACGTTGCTGAGGCTGGCTTCCTCTCTTCAGCGCTAAGAGGTGCGACTGTCAGTTTGCCAGACTATATTGGCTACGTTGCTGAGGCTGGCTTCCTCTCTTCAGCGCTAAGAGGTAGCGAATGTCGGTTTGCCAGACTATATTGGCTACGTTGCTGAGGCTGGCTGGCTTCCTCTCTTCAGCGCTAAGAGGTAGCGAATGTCAGTTTGTCAGACTATATTGGCTGCGTTGCTGAGGTTGGCTGATTTTTACAGTGCTGAAATGAAAAGTGGCGACCTTAAGAGTGACGATAGTAACTTGATATTTCCATTAGCGACAATATTAATCCCCGTGCAGTTTTATGACCTTATTTTTAGTCGTAGAATTATGGATGATGCCTTATTTTAACGATACATTCAATACGCATCTAATTGCGTTTTAGTTTTTTCGTTATTTTAATCGGTTAGTCACAAAACACTCATAATTTGTTGTATTTGGAAGCGGTTTACACGGCCCTAACTATCCTATAGCCGTGTAAGTAGCAGTATCAGTTGAGTGTCGCGAGTAGTATACCGCAGCGAGGCGCGGCAGCAGTTTACACGGACCCCGGCCCTAACTATCCTATAGCCGTGTAAGCAGCAGTATCAGTTGAGTGTCGCGAGTAGTATACCGCAGCGAGGCGCGGCAGCAGTTTACACGGACCCCGGCCCTAACTATCCTATAGCCGTGTAAGCAGCAGTATCAGTTGAGTGTCGCGAGTAGTAGTATACCGCAGCGAGGCGCGGCAGCAGTTTACACGGACCCCGGCCCTAACTATCCTATAGCCGTGTAAGCAGCAGTATCAGTTGAGTGTCGCGAGTAGTATACCGCAGCGAGGCGCGGCAGCAGTTTACACGGACCCCGGCCCCAATTAGCCGTAAAGGATGCAGGTGTCGGTTATACGTTGCTCACCTGTTGTAATCAATTCATTTATCGATCGCTCAACTGTTTTAACTCTCGTTATTAAATTTTATGCTCGATTATTATAGAATTAAGGTCACTACACAACCATGTTAGGTAGCCTTTATCGTGTAGATTGATTAAACCATTAGTTATATCCTATAGTATATGGCTTACTTCTAATTTCATGACACCTTTAGGTTTTAAAATTTGAGGGAACAGATCTGGAACGTACAGATAATCGTTTATAGAATGACTACATCACATTTTGCACATTTTAAATTAACTTTAAAAAAAAATTTTATATAATCAGACAAACTTATATAAACTCTTGGGCTTTTATATAAAATTCTATCTATTTAGAGATTTTAAATTAGTGTACATGACTTTCATTTAGAAGTAATCAATCATATTATAGTTAATTATAATTTTCATATAATATCCGTTTGAGCAAAAACAGGTATACTTCATATATGCGGCCGTTTCCCAATAATAAGCGCATTGACATTTTAGATCATAGTATATGTTTTTGCATACTCCAAAATAGTTTTCACTTTATTTCTTTGGAAGATCTACGTTCAATTATATTATTTTCCATCTGTCAGTAGGCCCATCCCGACCTTTCACATCCCTTTCCGTAGGACGCTCAATGCAGCGAATTGAAATTTCTTTAAATAAAAATAACCAATTTGAAATTCCTCGAAAATGCATTGAACGTCCAAATTAAGCATAACTCGCAAAACAATGCTTACTCTTGATCCACTACTGAAATAGCGAATTTGACTTTTATGAAAATTTACGCCTACCACACTTTAAGAGGATCGTACTGCCAAATCTAACCACACAAGAGATAAACGTAATTATGTAGCTGTGACAAATTTAATTTCAAATTTACTTGTATCTAATTTGAACCTTATATTTATGTACATATTTAACGTGAGGATAAGTCTTCATCGTATATATTTGCCTAATATCTTGGGAAAAAGCAACAAAAACACAAGCTATTTTGCATTATACATTAACATAATTGACAATATATGTTTATACTTAAACGTTTGACTACCAATTCACTACAGAGTGAATTGCTTTCAACATTTCTTATAAAAATTATTCATTGTTGTTACTATATATGGACTTGACATGGAACAAGATAATTACCAGAGCTACAGGGGCTGCGCTATGATAAGTAATCCGTATTGGGTGAGGGTCATTGAAAAGGGGTTGGGGTCGTTGCGTCACAGGACCCTTTTCTTTGAGTCCTTTCCTACTTAAATGAGTGTTTTCTGTTTAAATTTAACGCCATGGGTCATATATTAATTAGACGGCCTAATTTTACATGTTCCATTATTAGTTTAACTTTTTAATTATTAGTTTATTCCGGTTTATATTGTGTATAGAGGATTTAGCGTTATACACACAGGAATAATTAGCCTTTTGTTGAAACACTAATTGTTATTATGGGTTTAAAAGTATACATATTCATGTATACAAACGTACGTTTAATGTGGAAGAATCATAGAAATGGTTATAAACGGTTAACTTCATAGGTATTGAATAATTACAACAGAACACTCATGTTGTGGTCTAGATCCTACTGGAAGGGCAAGGAATCTGTGCCGGTTTGTCGCCATAGGGTTTGGCACGATAGCTGGAAGTTAGCATAGAGTTTAGCACGATTAGCGGAGGTCGGCATAGAGTTCGGTACGATAACCGGAGGTCGGCATAGAGTTCGGCACGATAACCGGAGGTCGGCATAGAGTTCGGCACGATAACCGGAGGTCGGCATAGAGTTCGGTACGATAACCGGAGGTCGGCATAGAGTTCGGCACGATAACCGGGTTGGCATATTTGGAAGTGCCAATCTGTGAGGTTCTGATTTGATTAGCAGTTTGATAGCTTCCTTCTTGATAAGAGTAATTTTAGATAGAATTCGAAGAGGATGCGGGTTCGGATAGTGGCAGGCAGTAATTGCATTGTTTGCGGCCCGGCTGGCAAGGAGGTGGTGTGAAAATTGCATGGACGAGCGAAAGCAATTCAAGGAAATGGATGATCGGGCGCCCGACTCTGCCTTGCCGGCTTCTCTACTCACTCGGTAGCAGTATAACTCATCTTGTTTACATTGTGTATACTGGTGCTATGTCATAAATTATAACGACGGCTGCACGTTTAGGGAGCGTTTTTCTCGGCTCGAGTGCTGCATATCGAACTAATCTCGTGAAGTGGGTTGGAGGTTAATAATGCATCTCGGTACTTGGCACCGAGTCTGAGGTCGTATCAATCGCACGGTGCCACAGTGCACGGTGTCGGCGACAGAACGGGGGCGACCTCGCACGAACTGAGGTCGTATCAATCGCACGGTGCCACAGTGCACGGTGTCGGCGACAGAACGGGGGCGACCTCGCACGAACTGAGGTCGTATCAATCTCACGGTGCCACAGTGCACGGTGTCGGCGACAGAACGGGGGCGACCACGCACGAACTGAGGTCGTATCAATCGCACGGTGCTAAAGTGCACGGTGTCAGCGACAGAACGGGGGCGACCTCGCACGAACTGAGGTCGTATCAATCGCACGGTGCCACAGTGCACGGTGTCAGCGACAGAACGGGGGCGACCTCGCACGAACTGAGGTCGTATCAATCGCACGGTGCCACAGTGCACGGTGTCGGCGACAGAACGTGGGTGATCTCGCACGATTTGAGGTCGTATCAATCGCACAGTGCCACAGTGCACGGTGTCGACCACAGAACGGGGGCGATCTCGCACGATCTGAGGGCCGAACGATACAGAACGCCTTGGTGTAGGCAGGAATAACATTTATACTAAGCAACCAATAAGGCACTGGGGAATTTTATGCATCAAGTATACTTACAAATAAACTCGATTTTTACTTCAATAGTTGTAAGTTACATTATAAGAAGAAGCGTAGGGTAAGGCTGCGACTCTGTAACCCAGACGTCACGAGTTCGATTCCCGGAGAGCACAATACAAATTTGTAAATGGGTTTGAACCGCTTTCTCTTATAATCGTTTAGTACTTATTAAAATGCCATTGGTGTGTATAAAACCCTGTTAAAATTAAATTCTAAAATTGATTAAATTCTCTGATTTGACATTGTCTGAATATGGACATCACTTGGCGAGAATTGTTAGATGACAAAAACAAGTGAAAAACTGAGAATTTGTTCTGCGTGCTATAAATATACTGAAAATATTCCCCATCGATTAACAATTGTCAATTTTAAATAAAATCCCCCCCCTGATATACTACATACCACGAACCTCATATCATGGAAAAAAGTTAGATTTAAGACGAGTGACAGAAGCATTATCGCTATGGTCTCTTGTCGTCTGGATTACTGGGATTCTCAAAAAAACGAACCTCATATTAGGGAACCAGGCTAGTGATAAGACGAGTGACAAGCATCACCGCTTTGGTTTCTTATCGTCCGGATTACCGGGATTCCAAAAGCACGAACCTCATATTAGATAACCAGGCTAGCGATAAGACGAGTGACAAGCATCACCGCTTTGGTTTCTTATCGTTTGGATTACCGGGATTCCAAAAGCACGAACCTCATATTAGAGAACCAGGCTAGCGATAAGACGAGTGACAAGCATTATTACTCTGGTCTCTTGTCGTCTTGATTACAGGGATTATTTAATTAGGTATTTAATATGAATATATATGGCCTTGAACTTTGAAAGTAAAGTGATCAAAGGATAAAAAAAAGTAACGAAAGTCGATGGAATACTACTCCGACCACAAGAATCAGCCTGTTGCGCAAGATCTAGTAGCTCATCTTGGCTCGCTCGGGTTTTGTGGTCCACAACAGAGAGGTCTGCGGGTCAACTACAGGACAGTAATAGGAACGATACGATACGGCAAAGCTGCGTGCTGCAATTACGCATTATTTACCTCCAGATAATGAATTTGACGGCTGCGTAATGATCATAGATTCGGCAATAAATCGGAGAAGTGTGGATTGATGCGGCCGCAACCACCGCACTACCGCAGTGGTAGTGGTAGTAATAATGGTAGCGGTAGTAATGATCGATGTCCTTGACAGTGCCTCCCCACCCATTATACTACCAAATCAAGGCATTAGGTTCACACTACTTAGAGTGGCCAGTGGACTGTGTCGGCACACACGATATGTACTACTGTCCATCGATCGACTGTTCCTGCCTATTGTTTCACGCCGAGGCACGCTGGTCCGCGGACCAACGGACGGAAACCGAACTCTGTTATCCGATGGAAATTGAACCGGAAGTGGAAAGACAAGCAGTTGTCCTATTGATTAGTGGGTAAGATATCCGACAGTAAACGTAATGTATTATTATTTCCTGTCCGTTCCTCCTTGTTGCCGGACAGCTGCAAAGTCACCGGTTTCGATTTCTTTTGTTCGCTCGCCCACTCCGTCTACTCGTGTCGCGTCGCTAGTGTATATCATTCATACACTCATCGATCCAACTCACTAGGTTCGGTTCGCCGAATCGCCTTACTCACTGTGCAATCGCAATATAACAGCCTTATCGGAAGAGGTTGAATCATCTCTGCATCTACGTGTTTCTATTACTCTCTCTTTCATAACTCGATCGACAAATATTTTCCTTGAATCAGTGTGACTTAGCCCAACGTTCTCAAATATTTTAGTGCACAGACTCTTTTGGTATAACGCTCACTTTTCCGTCTTTTGGTCACTACAATTACCGATTAAAAACTAGGTATAAAAGGTGCCACATCAATTAATTATCCAAACTATTGCTGACTGAAATATGGTTGCCAAATCTTTAACAATTGTTACGTCACTATGCTATTAGTAAATTAGTACTTCACCGATTCACAAATTTACTACCATTTTGATCAAATGGTAGGCTTATCGTTTGTTATTATTGGTAAACGAAAAAATATTGTGGATAATGCTTTGGAGATCAAGGACGGATCCAGTACCGATTTTTGAGAGGGGCCATTTCGATATTAATTTTCCATTATGTTTGCTATACTGCAATTTCAATACAAACAATTGTAGAAAAAAAATATACTCACACTGAAAGTTTGGTTGATTAAGTTAAGTTATTTTTCTTGTATAAATACTAGTGTGGTTCATTGTCTTTTTTTCAAAATCTCGCAGAGGACATGTCCCTTCCCCTGGACCGCCATTCGTAGAGTTTGAGTACGAAGACAGTTAGGTAATGTTTATAAGAGAGGTACTTTACAATATACAGGGTGTATATTATGTCTGGAAACACCCAAATATATCCTTTAATAATTTAAATATAAATTTGAAACCTCTTACAATCGTGATAGAGATTGGGCATCTACTTTTTGGAACAATGTTTTGTTATGTCACACCAACGGGGGACGTCCTGCCGAGGGTATCGTGAATATTCTTAATGGAAGCCTAAACCTTGTGATACATAATTTTAAAGGTAATAGCTTACTGAATTGAATGCCACAAACCGCATCTCAAAGGAATTATTCTATCAGAAAATAGAGCATTTTTAGTATTGAAAATTTACTGATGTTCAACAATGTAATTTTAACATGGTTCTTGCCACAAAAATGTGTTACACTAATTTTTTATAACATTTTTTTAAATGTTCAATTAAAATTAAAATAAACAATTTATTTTTAAGCTGGTTTCATTAGTACAAATTTACCAGTTTTTATTACAATGAATAAAACTTATGAGTCACTTTCTCTGGATTACTTATGAATCTGTACTTGGTGTTTTCCAGTCAGCAGGAAGGTTTAAAGAAACAAAGGTCACTAGCCTATGAGAAACATTATTGTGTTATTAATCATCTGGTCTACAGGTTTTCAGTTTGTTGAGCATGGAGCTTTCACTAGACAGGTCTAAGCTTGGGAATTACAAATGGACAAAGGTCATATCATTCCTGTCGAGTTAATCAGTGTCTCTGAAGCATTGCTAGTCAACAAGTTATCTAATTACAGTAGTTCAGTTTTATTTGGCATTTTAATGGAATTGTCTGAAAGAGAACGAATTACTCTGTTGATGATGCGAGGATATGGCGATCGTCAAAGATCTTATCGGGAAGTTTGTAATTTGTTTAATGACACTTTCCCAGAAGAAAGGAATCCCATAAGTGTTTCAACAATATCAAAAACTATTGAGCGTTTTGAAATGACAGGGAGTGTACGTAATCGGCCAAAGTCGGGTAGGATACAATCTGCAACAGATGAAGAACATGCACTAGATGTTTTGCAAAACATTTATTGAAGACCCACATACATCGCTCAGAAAAGCTGCACAGCAACATGATATGCACCCTATGTCTGTGAGTAAGATTTTGAAAATTAATAAATACAAACCATTTAAAGTTCATTTAGTCCAACAGTTAAGTGAGGATGATTACGACAGAAGAGTTGAGTTTTGTGAACTTGTAATGCGCAAATGTGATGACAATAGAGATTTTCTGACCAACATACTATTTTCTGATGAGGCAAACTTTTTTCCTAAATGGCAATGTTAACAGGCACAATTGCCGTTACTGGGATAGTGAAAACCCACATTGGATTACTGAGTCCCATTCACAGCAACCACAAAACTGAACGTATGGTGTGGAATTTTAGGTAACAAAATTGTTTGGACCCTTTTTCATAAATGGAAATTTAAATGCCGAACTTTACTACAATATGCTCCAAAATGAAATAATTCCCAGCTATTCAAATTGCATCAGGAGAATACTTTGATAATGTATGGTTTCAGCAGGATGGTGCTCCACCCCATTATGGGAGACAGGTAAGAGAGTATTTGGATTTAAGGTTTCCTCATAAATGGATTGGCCGAAGAGGAGAAATCGAATGGCCTCCAAGATCTCCGGATTTGTCACCAATCGATTATTTCCTATGGGGTCATTTAAAATCCAATGTTTATAGAAGAAAGCCTCATAATTTGGAAGACCTAAGAAACAGGATTATAGAGGAGATTGCTTTGATAACTGAAGAAATGTTAGGCAACTCTGTCGAATCATTTTTACACAAGATTGGCTCATTGTCAAACCGTAGAAGGAACACAGTTCGAACAATTGCTTTGACACCAAATGCAGGTAAAACGTTTGTTGTAAGGACTTTTCTAACAGCATACATTATTTTTTTAATTTGTAATAAGAAATCAATAACATAAGTATTTCCATAATTGTACTGTAATAAAAACTGGCAAATTTGTGCTAATAGAACCAGCTTAAAATGAAATTTTTGTTTTATTTAATTGAACATTTAAAAAAAATGCTAAAATATTAGTGTAACACATTTGTGGCAAGAACCATGTTAAAATTACATTGTTGAACATCAGTAAATTTTCAATACTAAAAATGCTCTATTTTCTGATAGAATAATTCCCTTGAGATGCGGTTTGTGGCATTCAATTCAGTAAGCTATTACCTTTAAAATTATGTATCACAAGGTATAGGCTTCCATTAAGAATATTCACGATACCCTCGGCAGGACGTCCCCCCCGTTGGTGTGACATAACAAAACATTGTTCCAAAAAAGTAGATGCCCAATCTCTATCACGATTGTAAGAGGTTTCAAATTTATATTTAAAATTATTAAAGGATATATTTGGGTGTTTCCAGACATAATATACACCCTGTATAACGAAGGTTGGTGGAGATGATAGGCTTTTGACTTCTCTCTGACCTCTGCACATAGCTTCACAATACTTCAGCTCCGAACTAATAAACGTTAGAACGAACAAAATTTCGCCACGTGATATTACCATGATCGAATTGTTGAATTAAAAAAAAAATCTTCGAATAAACGATATTTTGAAAATTCGCAAAAACTATATACGGACGAACAATATTTTGGACTAACGATATTTTACGGGTGGAATATAAACCATTGATTGAGTTAGAACTCAAACTAAGATCTTTTCCACCACATTCCAGAAGTACCCTAAACTATCCTAGTTATGTACTACAAAGATTACCGCTACAAAGTTCAATTTTTATTATACTATACAGCTAGAATACATTTTTTCTTATATGTCATTAGTTAAAATTAAAACCCTAAATACTTCATCGTGAACTTACTTGTTCATAATAATGAGTCTGGTCGTGAAAGCTTCTCAACCAAGCAACCCGCTTGAACAATACCGAGTCGGCAAGGGGAAACGTTCACCTAATGGCATTAATTTTCGAAATCCCTCACACAAAGTAAAAGAAGCTGCGAAAGAAATGTGGTTAGTTGATTAAGGCTGTATAGAGGGACGGACTGTGTGTCTGTTCTCAGTCGGACGTGGGGATCGCGGCATTAGATCAGGGGTCAGAGGAATCCACCCTTTGTGGCGGCCTGGACGTTCTACAGACGAACGGCTAAAATACAACGAGCATTTTTAGAAACGTTTATTTTTTACTTATACTTATAATATGTATTAATATTTTAACGTAAATTAGACGAAAACAATAAAACCAAATAATAACCATCAATACGACTATTATTCGTGAGGGATATAAATTTTTGTTTATAAATTACTTCTCTAATATGACGATAATTTATGAATTTAAAATTATCCCTAACAAAAATTATGCATTTGTAAAACTATTTGTAGCTTAAAATTTAAATTTTTATAGCCATAGTTTCTTTACTAGTACATGAGTAAAGACGAAATTAGGGCCACATGGCCCTTTCTTACATTTAACCTCAACAAAAACCAACTACTAAACAAATACACAACTCCAGTAGAAAAATTCATATACTTTAATTTCTTTATAATCTTTTTAAATAAATTAAAACTAAAACTAATATTGCTCTACACGCTAACAAAATACGTTGGTGAAACATGGAATAAAACAGTTTTGGTAGTAACTACGTGTATATTAGGCTAACAGGGCATTTAATTAAATAATAACTACGTTATGAACCATGAGCAGAGAGCTAATTGAGCAGAAGCACAACCTGTTTTTTGTCTGAAATCGACACAGGAAGTTTTCCTGGGGCTGAAATCAATCGTGAGTCACGCCAGTTTTAGAGGAGGTCGAGTACCGAGTGGGTTAATGATTTAAAACGATATTTTTGCTCATATCATATATTTGTTTCACTTCAAACCGTCCGGTATACACAATACACTAGATAAAGAGACTGACAGTCGTTGATTTCAGGGTCCGGTATACACAATACACTAGATAAAGAGACTGACAGTCGTTGATTTCAGGGTCCGGTATACACAATACACTAGATAAAGAGACTGACAGTCGTTGATTTCAAGGTCCGGTATACACAATACACTAGATAAAGAGACTGACAGTCGTTGATTTCAGGGTCCGGTATACACAATACACTAGATAAAGAGACTGACAGTCGTTGATTTCAGGGTCCGGTATACACAATACACTAGATAAAGAGACTGACAGTCGTTGATTTCAGGGTCCGGTATACACAATACACTAGATAAAGAGACTGACAGTCGTAGATTTCAGGGTCTGTATATGTGGTTAGCCGATGCTGATTTAACATTTATTTCCATATTCCATTATTTATAACATATATTTCCTTGTCTAATTGTTGGTTTTATGTGTATCAAAAATAAAAAAATATGGTCTGAGAAAAACGTAAATGTTGCATATTTTGAACCCTTTTCATATCATCCCATTTCGACCACCACCATAACTAGAGTGTCTGATGATCAATTTCCTTCTTAGAGAGAAAATTCCTCTACCGATTTCCAGGAAATCCAGGTTGTGAGCTCATTAAATGCGAGTTGGCTCTGAACTGGTGGACTGTTATGGATCTATTAATTAATATTCTACATAGCATTTAAGTCAATCACTACTGGTGACAACTTTGAAGGTATTTACAGACCATCCTGTTTTATTAAAGTTTCAATACAAATTTGTACAAATCACGAAGCTCAGAATACGAGACTTGACACGCAGAGAACTTAAGGTTTATCATCTAGCTATACTTCAATGTCTGTGATGAACAGGGCAGCGCAGAATAAGAATCATACTTAGCCAGAGTGCGCTTCTTCTACTGGTGAAAGAATGGACAGAATTATAGGTAAATCAATAAATTGGAGCCCGTTTTTCACAAGCTACAAAAAGATGGAAGATATCAGAATCTTGAAAGTTAATTTGATTTATTCACTATTTACACAATAACGTTTGTAGCTTTCATAAATAAAAATAGCACTTTTTCATGAAATATTACAATATACAATAATATTTAAAATATATAAAAAATGTCAGTAATATTTTTGTGTGTGTTTTTTTTTTAAATATTTTGCAAAAAATTTAAAATAAAATATGTCACGTAATAAAACAAATATTCTTTTATGATGAACACTTTTTATACTGCACTGCATTATTTTTTATTTATGTTGACTGTTAATCTATTAATGTAACCAACACTAACATATAGTTTAGCTCAAACTGTGATAGCAAAAATATGTATTCTATTTTAGGCGTAGCCATCGTTTACTTAAGTTAAATTATAATTTAAAAAGACAAAATATTCGTTAAACCTGTCTTTATATAAAACAATATATAATGTTATACTGATACTTTTAAAAATGGCAGTTAATAAGTGAACGAAGTAAATGTTTTGTAAATAGGAGGTGTGTTGTTCGAATCATTACTGAACTCATCCACTAGAGGCGTTTGAGACAAACTTCCCTGAAGCACAGAAACAACATATGTGCTTTGTTCGTGGAGACTGATACACGTGGCGACCCCACAGAGAATCGACAGCGAATGACCACTGAACACACTCGCGGGTATGTATGTACGTGTGTATCAGAGCAGCACGCGATCATCGGCCACTGCTGTTGTTCTGTCTCGGTTATTCGGCCCCGCCAGCAGAGGCCCGGCCACGGCCATCGCTTCCTCGGACTCCGGTAACGTTTGAAGGATCGGCTAATAGAACGCACTTCAACTACAGTTATACCAATTCAGTATCATTATTTAGAGTTTTGCATCACGATATGCTCGTCCAGTCCACCGCGATTCTCTTCTCTTAGAGCCCAATTACTGGCCGGCCTACGTTCCGCCCGGCTTCCCTCAGTATTGAGAACGCGATATCAAGCCACTTTTGGAGTATTGTGCTTCCATCTCAAACAATCGTGTACACGGCCAGTGGGGAAATACAGACTATCCAAAGTAAACAACAAACTTTCTCACCTTTGTATCCTACTAACACTTGGGGAACAGTTTGACACATCCTATGCGGAATGCTAAGTGGTCTTTATTCAGTAAAGATACTTTAAAGGCTCAGGCATTCTCTACAAATGTTAGGACAGCTGATGTCTCTCCTTAGCTGATTGAGGAGAAATAATCGGATCATCTGTTCTGTTCTGTTTATTGAGAAAAAAGCGGAGTAAACTTCTCATTGCACTTAGTCTCAATGACCTTTGTGCTGGTTACGGGGTGAGAAGACATTCATGACGGGTAAGGTCGGGGGTAGAGGTCATCTCCTACTCCTGTGCTTCCACCAAGAGAAGGGATAGCGAACACTATCATCTCAGCCATGTCATCTTGGAAGAAGGGAGGCTAGCCCTATCCCAGCCTCTTCCAGTCAAAGCAGTCAGAGGGCGGTATTCCCTCCAAAAACATTAACAACCTTAGCCCCACTCACTCCAACAGTCACACTCCGGAATAAAGTAAACTTATCGATCAACCCCTTTGCCTCAATATCACGATATTTGCGACCACTTACACATTGGTTCTTACTGTATCCAGAGTAGGTTCAATGTGGGTAATATAAAGAAGTCAGGAGTGAACCCTTCTGGGCAGAGGACTTATTATAATATTGCACCTTTGAGCAGTATGTCTGGAAGAGGGATAGTGTGATGAAATCAATGAAGAACATCTGCTTTTACCATCCATTATTGAGACTGTACTCCCGGCGACCTTTCCAAATTTCATTTTCCAGAAGAGGAAAAATAATACAATTATATATATAAAATAATACAGCTGAAAAATGAGCCATCACGGGTGACTAGACACTCGGCCGCTTTGTTAGACCACATTATAGTGGAAAAATCGGCCGAGTTTGAAAGGAACGGAGTCATCGATACGTCATCAAGTATCCAGAACCACAGTCAAATGCAGATTTCGGATGATAAGCTTATAATATATTGTGTACTGAAATGTGAGAAGGAAAAGGCTAAACCAAAATACAACAATTTTCAAAGTTTGACAGACAATGTGCTTTTAACCAGATTGAAGACGTAAAGTGTTACATTGATATTTGTGAAATGAAACATTTAAAAGACATTGAACAAGCAATGACTTTGCATATAAAAAGAGTATATGATGCACAAGCGCCTAATAATTATATGGAAACAAAGTAACCAAAAAAAGCATCCTGGAAGAACTCAGATATACAAAACTGGAGTAGGATCAGAAATAGATTACTTAAAAATATTTGGAAGCAAAGACGAACGAAAACTGGGAAGCGAACATATCAGCAAGGAATAGACTGGTGGGACTTGCATGGAAAGTAAAGAGGGAGGTTTTCTCAGATAAATTGTCGTTAACAAAAAATTCCAGGGAGTTTAGAGATTGTCTAAAGAAGTGTGAAATTATATCTAAGTGTGAAAACAATGTTAATCTCACCCAAGTTCAAGGTGGAAGAAGTCAATAAATATTTTGCTGAATTGGGATTTAAAAATGATGTCGATGATACTGATATGCATATTTACAATACCACCAATCAAAATTAATTACAAGAAGTAAAAGAAGTAATGAATGAAATAAAATCAAAAGCAGTTGGCAATGACGGCATAACGATCCCAAGTGATAAAATCCATAAGTCCTTTTACAATCGGAGCAATTACTCATCTTATAAACGAGTCTAAGTGGAGTCTTCTTAAAATCTAGGAAATTAATAATATAATTTATAATGTACATTGATATTTTAAAAACAAATTGTGACATATTACTAATCGTTTGTATTCTGGTAACGGAAACTTGACTTTCTCTCAAAATATTTTAGGATTAATTCTAATTAATCCTAATTAATTCTAGGATTATTTCCTTAAACCTTTTTAATTTGATGCTTCATTTGTATAAATTCTAAAATCATTCTGTTAATTAAAAGCTAGTGGGCATGTCTACAGCTTTAACGTTTAAAAACTAAAGCTATTTTTTGTAGATTTGGGAACGCAATGCACCTTAGATTTACATTCAAGATATATGGTACAAACGTATGGTTGAAAACATTACAAATTTCCAAGAAATATTTGGCATATTTTTCAATTTTAGTACTGGTTACAAATAATTTGGTTTTATATAACAATGTAGACATTTTTAGATCAATGAAAGAATGATATAACGTTATCCCTATATAGTCCATGAAACATATAATTAGTTTTATTAATTTAGAAAACTGCTTTTTTGTTCCCATAGTATCAAATTTTCAAATTGAAAAAATTCAAAAACAATTATACAGTACCAAAGTTAAACATAATGTAAACCGCTTCCTAAATGTTCTAAGGTATGTTTTAATGTTTTAATCTACAGTAGCACTTCTCGAGGGAAGTTTCATAAAATATTTTTCGTTGCTTTCCGATAGGTTTATATATGCAACTTCCTCTTCCCTCAAAGGAATTAAAATGGCAGTTGGCAATATGTAAGGTTTTCCGATCGTGAGCCAAAGACCCACCTGTGTTCCAAATGTCACGAATCTGGAACACAGCAGATAGAAAAAATCGTGGAGAAAGTTACAGAGATATCTGCGTTATAGAGATGTTCCTTGGATATCAGCCGAGGACTCTGATGGTATCGAGCCTGGAATCTCTATCAAATCGATAACTACAGAGATATCTGCGTTATAGATATGTTCCTTGGATATCTACCGCGGACTCTAATGGTATCGAGCCTGGAATCTCTATCTAATCGATAACTACAGAGATATCTGCGTTATAGAGATATTCCTTGGATATCTACCGCGGACTCTAATGGTATCGAGCCTGGAATCTCTATCTAATCGATAACTACAGAGATATCTGCGTTATAGAGATATTCCTTGGATATCTACCGCGGACTCTAATGGTATCGAGCCTGGAATCTCTATCTAATCGATAACTACAGAGATATCTGCGTTATAGAGATATTCCTTGGATATCTACCGCGGACTCTAATGGTATCGAGCCTGGAATCTCTATCTAATCGATAACTACAGAGATATCTGCGTTATAGAGATGTTCCTTGGATATCTACCGCGGACTCTAATGGTATCGAGCCTGGAATCTCTATCTAATCGATAACTCGTTGTAGCGTCAAATGCCGAATGCCGTGAGAGTGGTAGTGGCCGCGACGTAGACAGACAGACAGGCGGACTGCAAGGCCAGATGCACTGCCAGCTGGCCTCAAGGACACTCCCTGATCACTCCGGGATAGTTACATGTAATTTTAATGTCTAAACATTTTACCACCCGAGCTAGCCTGTGTTTTTGCTTCCAATTCTTTCTTTCCTTATTATCGTTCCGTTTATTGGAACATCGCGAATCAGGATCTGTAATTGACACTTTTCTCAGCGGCTCATCAAGTCTGGGAATTCTGTTTCTGTAGCAGTTCGTCTAAGCACATTCTCTGCACACCGATCTTCCGTCTGTAGGCAGTTCTTACAAATATCTCAGCTCGTCTTGGAGTCCTTAGAACTCCACCGCTTTCCAAAGTTCCATTTCGGACTCTCATGGTACCATCACAATTACAAATTTAAGGTTAATTAATTATTAAAGAAATTAAAAAGTACAAGATTACAGTACACCCCCTCACGTGCCATTTAATTTGTTTCGCTGAGGTGCAATGCATAATTTCAAGTCTATCGCTCATTACATTATTGACAGATACAGTGGAACGACATGAATTATATGGAAAAGAAATTCTTACATCCCCCAGCAAACAAAAGACAAATTGCATAAGCCCATTGAGTGATAGACGTCAACAACGCTCAGCCAAATTCCATGTTCACCACATGCAACAGCAATAACTCAATCCTCAATCTTGTCCATATAGAAATGAAGTTCAATGCAAAATTTCAAGTCTACAGGCAAAATATTTTTTGACATATTTTTCCAAATGATACATTCACATTTTTGTAGAAAAGCGCACCAGTGAAGAGTGGTGTAGATATGTTGGGATAATTAAGATACATGTCTTAAATTAACGTCACAATTTTAAAATCTCTCTTTATTTTCTCGTTGCTACCATGGTTACACATAACACCAATGTTAGAAATATTCGCTAACGCTCAGCCAAGTCCCACGGAGTGACATGCGCCACAATCAAACTCAGTGTTCCTCACATAAAAATGAAGTTTCATGCACAATTTCAAGTCTATATGTCAGTTATTTTTCGAGATATATTGTGGATAGACAGATAGAAATGAAATTTCTCCAGTACCACGAGTACTGGAGTACTTCGCTGACGCTCAGCCAACAAAGTTTCATCTCGGGCTCTCATGTTACCTTCACAATTACTATCGCAGTAGAATTATAGTACAATAAAAGATAACACTTAAAAGAATGATAAAACACTTTCCGTTTACCATAGCATATCTTTATAAAATATAATACTCATGGCATAGCTAGAAGAGTTGAATTAAAAAATAAATAAAAAAAAACGGCTCCAGGAGTCATAACATCTTACTCATCACATATTTCGATTTTATTACAGAAAACTACTGATAGGATCAATTCTTACATCAATTTTTAAAACCATGCTACCACGAATGTGGATATAAGCAAAGTATGGAATTATAGATTAATTTATTCTCCCTCTACCCATTTATGTACTTGCCATTTAAGGTTATCGCGACTACTATTTCCGCCATTAACATAATTATTTCAATTTCCATCTACTCTATGTTCACCACTGAAATACAAACCTTATTGGTGCATCATTAGTAATGAAATATATTGTAAGCGAGTTTATGAAATTTAAAACCCGACATTTGCAACATGTACCTTCCACTAAGCAAAATCTCGTACTTAAATAGGTCTGATAAATCCGACTTGCACATAAAAGACCTCCAACACTATTAATAAATTAGTTGGCCGCACTCCCATTCAAAATTAGACCGTTTGTTGTAGGGTGTGTTTAACGTGCGTTGACTCTTCCAGGATTGTCGAGACATCGGTTATTAATCTCATGTTCAATACCAGAGGGATACTTGTCAAACCAGAGGAAGAAGCATTCACTGCACAAGGCAACACTCTTTATTTGGGCTAACAAAAGCTTGTCAAAGGAGATGTGTCTGTAGAACCCCTTTGTTGAGTGGGCCCTCAGTTCCTCATCCATCAGGACCATGTCACTGTTTGGCACAATAAGAATAAACAGATCCGCCCTTGCGCGTAATAGAACGATTCGCCAACCTTCAAGTATTTTAAGTCCAAAAAGGGCTGAATACGGAGAAATAAATAATTCGAGACCTTTAAAACTTTGGAAACGACTAGATAATTTGTTTGGTTTAACTCATAAGAATTGACATTTCAACGCCATGAAAGTGTCAACTTCCTTTAAGCTGGTTTTCTTACTGATTGTTCACGGACATTCAGGGAAGATTTCTAAAGTTTTATCTGATTTTAAGAACAGCGAAATATACAAGGACTTAATAAGAATAAATTTCGATTTGAACAGTCCTAAAATAAGCGGTATTGAAAAAAGTCATCATCGATTTAGTCGAGTTGTTTTTGAAACATATTTATGAACACTAAGCCTTAAAAATGGAAGTTTCTATATTGTTTGGCCCATGTGTTGCCCCTTGTTTTCTAACCGTATAAACATACGCACCATATTAATAATATAAGGGACATCTAGAATTGAGACACAAAAACATTTACTTCCACTGTCTAAATTTAGTTTCCGTTATCCATCTCGTTTAAGAGAGTTCATAATAATACAGAAAGCCCACTGTGTATATAATTGAATTGAAATTGTGTTTATAAGTGAATAGTAAATGTTAAACAATTTGATCGCACTACGGCCGGGTGTCCAACCGTCCCTTCCCAACTTCGTTGTAGAACTTCATTTCGGAATAGCTTTGGTACAATTCGTTGAGATGGCAAATTCCAAATACGCTAATAAGGCCTTGAAGGTATTGCAAAGGTTGGAATTTTGGGTCCAGAGATTACGGCCGGTGTCCGACCGTCTGTTCCCAACTTTGTTGTAGAACTTCATTTCGGAATACCTTTGGTACAATTCGTTGAATGGCAAATTCCAAATACGCTAATAAGGCCTTGAAGGTATTGCAAAGGTTGGAGTTTTTGGGTCCAGAGATTACGGCCGGTGTCCGACCGTCTGTTCCCAACTTTGTTGTAGAACTTCATTTCGGAATAGCTTTGGTACAATTCGTTGATTGGCAAATTCCAAATACGCTAATAAGGCCTTGGAGGTATTGCAAAGGTTGGAGTTTTTGGGTCCAGAGATGACGGCCGGTGTCCGACCGTCTGTTCCCAACTTTGTTGTAGAACTTCATTTCGGAATACCTTTGGTACAATTCGTTGAATGGCAAATTACAAATACGCTAATAAGGCCTTGAAGGTATTGCAAAGGTTGGAGTTTTTGGGTCGGTTTTTATTGAACTCTGCTAAAAGTGGAAAAATATCGAACAGTTTTAAGCCCATAATAGGTTTTAATTAAGATTTAAATGGAATTTTCAGGAAAGAGATTGAGAGATTTACGAAAAAAGTCATGAAAATACTCAGCTTTAAGGGCAATAATAGTATTTACAATCTTTATACGTTATACAATGTATAGAACAACTTTTCGAGAATTTCAATCCACGTAATGTTGTGTTATACATATTGAAACATATAAGGTGGCAAATGCCCGAAATCCTGTTATCCTTTCACAACTTCCATCATCATTAACAAACTTAAAGCAAAGAATAGTATTTATGTTTAAAATTGGGAAATAACTTACTGGAAAGTGCTTAAATATACTTATTTGCCCATTGACTACATACTTGTCAATTGACTACAAGTCTTCGGTTGTTTAGAAATCTCATGTATCAATTATATGAATAAACGTAGTATTATCTTAGATACTCATGTTACCTCAAAGTTACCAAGAAGCGGCTATAGTCTGCGACAGTGTTCCACCCCACTGGCTACACTCCAATAGCAACTACTGACCTTAGAATGTAATCAATTGCATGACCTGACAGTTTGTGTAAGCATTCACGTTACTACATAAATAGTCACAAAACTTTTTCGTTTTATATTGGTTTCCGAAGTAGATCTGGAGATGGAGGAATCACGAATTACCATAGATTATCTCAGTATTACTAGAGGTTTCATTCAACAATGTGTAACTTATGGAGTAAACGCTTAAAGCCGTAAAATCTTAACAGGCTATTTCTATATTGCTTACAAAATTTTTAATGCATTACGTATGGGACAGCAAATCAGGTTTAGTGGTCTATATATGAACATTAAAAAAATATCGGTAACCAAAAAAAAAAACTAAAAATTACTTTTTATTATACATAATTCAAAACATGAAGTAGGATTCTACGATAAGAGTTCAGTAATCGAAGTATATGGGTGTCAAGTAAGCAGTAACAGATAGTAAGCTTTAAAAAAGAGCAAGTAGTAAGCATTGATTTACTTATAAAAATACTTAGTCGAATCCAAAGCAGAGATTTATTTCAAGTCGTATATATGAGTCCAGAAATTACTAACCCAAACTTGACAGAATTACATTACTTATCAAAATAAGAAGTGGAGTTCCAGAACTGAGTTTTAATCCAAGTTTGAGTTTAAGTACACAGATTACCAGAAAATAACCCAAAATTGACCAGATTTTTTGACGATTAATACACATATTCAGGGGAAGAAAAATATTGAATATGAGTTTGTAATAGCAAGCGATTTGAAACTTTCACTTTTAATTCCACGAAACCGATAGAACTGTCAATCATGTTCAGGAAAGATAAATCAGTGGCCCATCAAATATGTGTCTTATTTGTCTTAGGGATGAAAGTATTTTGGGAAGTCCTTTTTTTATAACCATGTAATTACAATTATAATAGTTTACCCAGGACAGATGTTTATCTAAAATTAAAATGCATTTTATGGTTATTTTAATGTACTCTTAAGGATTTATGTGAACCAGACGTTTCAAAATTAGGAACATCGTTAATGTTCTTGAAGTTGATTTACTGATTAAGAAAAAGAATTGTGAAATGGGATAAACAGTGAAATTCAATATTTTTGGTAATTTTCATTTTTTTCTTTTTGACCGATTATTTTGCTCCTGTAAATTATAATGTTCTGTTGTTGGTTGGTACATGAAATTCAATTTAATATAATACAAATATTTTGTCAGCTTTTTTTGCAATTTTGATCCTCATGCGACAAATAACTGCTTATTGATTATTTTTGACGACGGAAGGATTGTGAAGGAAACAGGATTTTTCCGGACATTTGCCATCGTTCAGTGAAACAAGAAATCAGTAACACTATGTTTCGAGATCTGCTATCTGATCTCTTCTTCAGGTAAAGAACTAACCTAATACATAATTACAAACTAGGTTAAAATAAATTTCCTGACTTCCACAACGGTTTGGTATGATTTGTTTATTTTAACCTAGTTTGTAATTATGTATTAGGTTAGTTCTTTACCTGAAGAAGAGATCAGATTGCAGATCTCGCAACGTAGTGTTACTGATTTATTGTTTCACTAAACGATGGCAAATGTCCGGAACAATCTTGTTTCCTTCAAGTAACTGCCATAAAAATTACAATGTTAATATTTTTATTAGTATAAAAATATTAACATTGTAATTTTTATGAGGCGTGCAGGTATTATTTTCTTCACATTTATCGAATAGCATTAGAGATGCACGCTTTATTTGCCGTGAATGAGTAAGTAGCAAGTTCTGGGAAACTCACTGCGTTTGTTAGTAACACTACACAGTGCATCCACATTCATTCTACACTTATCTCACTTACACCGACTGCATATACACACATAAGTTCTGTTCGTGGCATATTTATATTTACCTCCTAAATTTTAAGCGCTAATTATGCATATTATCACTATCCGGACCGCACGGTGAACAGAACGGAAGTAATGTATCAATTAGTCATGAATTCTCGAACTATCCGAACTGTGACTTCCGAATGGCATATACGGCAAATTGCATATTTGCTAGCTAGAATGTGCATGATCGGAACGAAATGTGGTTAATCGTTTGCCTGTGCGAAGGGCTCGGTTAATTTAATTGTTGGGGTAATTATCACGATGAACGGTATGGTGGTTAAAATGTTGCCACTGCCGCTGATTTTGTCATAATAGCACAACATGTGATAATTGGTAAAGTAATTAATAGTCGAATGTAGCGTCGAACCAGCTCGGAGCTTCGAGAGCAGCCTCCGCCGCCCCCCGCCGCCCCCGACCACCCCCGGCCACCCCCAGTTGCCTCACGTCAACACCTTATGTTATAATGTCGTTGAGGCCGGTACACCTCTATAGATTTTCTCACACGTACCTTGGTTTGATAGCCCACGAAAAACTTTATTTATTAATTATCAAAACGGGGAAAATACAAATACCCCTGTGTATCCCCATCGTTTTATTCAAATATTAGTAAGATATTTAATTAAATCCTTATTAATATAAAATCGATCGTGGAATTTTAGAATAAACCACCTCGTTCACCTTAAAACTAAATAACTTTAGATTTTTATAATTGAAAAGTACAGTTGATTATATACATTGTTACAGTGTGGAACTTTTCAAGGCAAATTTATCATTTAGAACTAAATGAAAGACTTTCACTGCGACTGTTCAACCGAACTACAATTTAAGAAAAATAAAAGAGATGAAAATATTGATAAAAATAGTTTAGCCATGTCAAAATTTCTTTATTTGTTTATTGTATATTTAAATTAACTTTTAGAAATTGTTCACAGAAGGATGCACAGTTGAAAGGTACATAGTAAATTTAGAGGTTTTGATATAAACATTTTGGCTTGTTCATTAACAAACCGTTGGAAAATTCGATTTGAGCCCAGTTGATCTTCCATTCGGTACAAGTGGCGTATACAAAATCAAATGTGTAAAATATGTCAGAAACCTTTCTAAAATAACCGTATTTCAATACTGAAGAATTTTAGAGACTGGAAGAATTCATTATTTTGTTAACCACTTGTAAATAACCGCTCCTGTTGTAAATTTATTTGAGCGACGTAATTCTACCAATATTTTTGACGGGTTACATAGTTAATGAAGTAGATGTGTTACTTACTACCAATATTGATAATATCATTTAAACTTAAATATGAGAAAGGGTGTCCACATGAATATTAAGGAAACAATATAGAAACCTCTCCAACCAATATATAATTCTGACAGCACAGTTAGATAAGTTCACAAGTCTTATGACGATTATTTAATTTTCAAAATAAATTACGAAGTACCCATGAAAAGTGTTAAAATAATGAATAGGCTAGAAAATAAGTATTACTAATAAAAATAATTAATTACTAAAATTGTCCATAATTATCTTTTATATCAATTTATAACTGTCTTAACTACAAGTCACCTGAGTGTTGTAATTATCAATTAAGTTACAAAGAACAATAAAAATAATTGACCTTTGACCTCTACTAACGATGTTTCCTTGAGGACTGCACCAGGACCTCCTCGAGTAATTCTGGTGTCATGGACCACCACAGTTGATTACACGATCATTTACAGAGTTATTTGGATTATTTTGAGATTGTATTGTATACATACATCTATAGAAGGAGTACCGATATACTAATCTAACTGATATCTTATGAAATAAAGTAGGAGGGAAGTTAGTAAATAGTAAAGTACAAATGTGGATCATCGACCTGCCATTGAGGGGGGGGGGTGCGATGGCCCCTAACTATTGCAATAACGGTACTGATTTGAAGTGATTTTTAAATTAAAAACGCATTTAATCATTTTTTGTAATCCAAGGTTAATTTTAAGAATTTCTAAATTGTATGATAAACTTGTAATAAAAAACAGTATTTTAATTATATACCCTTAATAATATTTTAAGGGTCCGTTATAGCTAGTTGTAATTGGCTGAGCTTCAGTGAAGCTTATAATTCTTAAGGGTGAAAATTTCATTTCTATCTCTCTGTCTATCCGCACAGTATCTCAAAAGAAACTTGATTTACACACTTGATATTTAGCAGGAGGCTTCATTTCTATATGACGAACACTGGGTTCGATGATTGTATAAGACATCGTGGAATTTGGCTGAGCGTTAGCGAATATTTTGCATTGCTTTAATGGGTAACCATAATAGGAACGAGAAATTAACAAAACAAATCTTTACTTAACTTAACTTTACTTAACTTTACTCTTACATGGAAAACGCATTGCTTGAAATCTATTTTAAACTATATTTATTAGATTAGTCGAATTTGATTCGGTTTTAATACTATCTTTGATCATATTCAATTGAATATTATTGGAACTGTAGTTATTTTCTTTTAAATTTGGTAAAAAAATTTGTTTGGACTGTCAGGGTGTAACCCGAGAAAGAATTATTATCGTATATAAATGAAATGAGCGCCAAAAGAAATAATAAATTATAGACCCATATTTATAAATTCAATACATTAAATCATGATTTATCGTGAACGGAAGAGTTGTGGTGATCGGTTCTCACAGAACAGATGAGATCCAGAGATAGGACAGGAGAGGGTAAAGTCCCGGGAGAAGATGGGAGGTCTGTTTGTCCTTGTTTGGGCAAATTACGTTGGGAGACTGGAATTTGCCTTTTTAATGCAGGGCACCTACAATAACCTAGATGTGATAAACGAGGTCGGCCAGGGGGTCGGCAAGCCGATTAGTACTGTCAATAGAGGATAGGGTAGCACCTCGGCCTGACCGGGAAGGGACTCACCACTTCGAGCCACGCCACCCCATGCCGTCCGTATCTTACGCGATGCATTAACATACCTTTATATGCAAACACGTCACATTTATATGGATATGAGGCGCGACAGAGTTCCGGCCCTTCCTCACACAAATTGTCTCTCGCATCGTTTTATTTAAAGTTTCAAAAAACCGGGTCATAACATGGCGTGATCTGCATAAGTCATTACAACAGACTCCGGTACGCCAGTGTACGCTAATACGCTAAGGCGAGTTGTGTTCGGTCACAGACGCGTACTTGAACGTACAGGCCAGTTATATCATTATTCCTTAATGATATGTGGAGGACATATAAAGAGATTAAGGGCACTTAATTCTGAATTCGCAAGTACACTTTTAGTTTTATATCCAATTCGAAAATTAATTAAGGAGTTCAAATAGTAATGTACTTTCTTGCTCGGGTCAAGAGGAATCTTTACTGAACGTACTAAAATCTTTAGCCAACATGTTTTTTTTATTTTGTCTTGGCTGCAATATTAGCCATCTTAAATTTGCCCTCACAACAACCATTTTAAACGCCATACAATTTTACCAACTATGTGTTTGGATAGATTAATGGGAGATGACTCATTTTAAAAATATGACTAATACGCATATTTAGTTAGAAAAATCCTTTTAGCTTTTTCGATATTTTTATCGGTTTTTCAGAAAGAAAACCTCAAACCTTTCTCTACTTCATCCTTTAAATATAAAAAAAATCTAGTTTACAAAATAAAATAAAACGCTTTCAGATTCACTTCTATAAGGTTTTTAAAATAAGACATATATTTAAACGCTATGATGAGACGTAAGGCGTAAAGGTGTATGGGATTTAACATTGTAGGTCTTAACTACGTATTCATAATCTAGTATGCAAATGTGCGCTGAAAACAAACAAAACATTTTCTGTACCCTCCCCTTCCACTACTTTCATCGAAACTCTCAAAATTTCTTAAAAGTTTTGACCATAAAATTTGGATTTTTTGACGAGTTCCTATTTTTAAATGCATGCGTGTTTCGTATAAATACATATCGAATACACACACACACACACACACACACACACACACACACACACACACACACACACACACACACACACACACACACACACACACACACACACACACACACACACACACACACACACACACACACACACACACACACACACACACACACACACACACACACACACACCACACACACACACACACGCACGCACGCACGCACGCACGCACGCACGCACGCACGCACGCACGCACGCACACACACACACACACACACACACACACACACACACAACACTGTAAGTCTCTAGTTCAAGTAATGTTGAGCGTGTGCTTTACTTAAAATAAAACAAATTTAAATCCAAAACTTTAGGAAAACGACAATTTAACAAAAAACTTCAAAAAAAATATGAAATGAATTGTTTCATTGTGAAATACCTCTACTATTTATAGGCAGTTTATAATAGTTCTTTGTTTAACTTTATTCAAACCATTAGTCTAACTGTATCAAGAAATTGAAAATTAAGCGTTTTGAATATCAACGACTTTTTACGTATAGCTAAATATAAAAAGGTTTAATAATTAGTAAATTAAATATCAGCTAACTGATACAGAAGAGAATATTGCTATCAATGAATGGATTTACGTTAATTTACTATAACTCATACTTTTCAATGGTATTTCTAACTGGTCAATCTGAATGGAGTGAAACCAATGTGATTCAATGAATAGAGTTACGACTTACTCCTTTAACGACTTATGAGCTTTGAAATGTCTTACTCCTTTTTCACGGAAAGCAACTCTACGTTTCTCTTAATGTTTGGTTTACAGCAATAGTAAGGCAATGGTAGTCGTGAGGTACAGCTATACATTTAGTAATTCAATTGAACGTTCTTCCCATTGATAAACTATTAGTATAGTAATAGTTATATGCAGATATGTGTATACATTTTGCTGCTGAATATGTAAATTACAAGAACGGAAACATAGAGGAATAATGTAGAATCTTGGAGCATTGGAAAAACGAGTAATTGTAGTATTACTAGATAAAGGAACACAACATTTTCCAATATATAATTTTTTATTTATGGAATCTTTGATTCAGAAAGGCCTTGCACAAAATAAAAAATTATATGTTGGAAAATGTTGTATTCCTTTATCTAGTGATACTACAATAGAGGAATAAAATCAAGAAAGTGATCTTCCTTATTAAATGAAAAACAGAGATTAGGTAACACATTCTCATACGTACAAGATTTCAAGATTTACGCAATTCACTAAAATAATAATGTATATATATATATATATATATACATATATATATATATATATATATATATATACATATATACAGGGTGTCCAAAAAGTCCCGGGTCGGTTTGGTTAAATATTTGTCAAAATATTTAAAATAGAGCTACAAAACCTTACACAAAGTTACTGGACATAAAAATCTATTTTATCACATATTCAGTGATCCGCTACTTCCTCAGGGTGTCGGCCCGCTAGGAGTCAGAAGAAAATCTTAAATGTAAGCAAAGGTTGATATGCATATCGAATAAAAGGTCTTTGTTAGTAGAGTACAGGGCTGTAAACCTGATCTCAACCGTTTGAGCCGTCGGCCGTAATTACAGCCGATCAAAGATGGCTAGAGTTTGCAACTTAGGTTAATGTAAAAAATACACATCTTTGAACGGCTGTCATTTTTGACTCGGGTATCCGTTTGAGGTCGGGTTTGCGGCTCTGTACTCTAATAATAAAGACCTTTTATTTGATATGAATATCAACCTATGCTTACATTTAAGATTTTCTTCTGACTCCTAGCGGGCCGACCCCCTGAGGAAGTAGCGGATCACTGAATATGTGATAAAATAGATTTTTATGTTCAGTAACTTTGTGTAAGGTTTTGTAGCTCTATTTTAAATATTTTGAAAAATATTTAATCGACCCGGGACTTTTTGGACACCCTGTATATATATTGGAATATGGGAATAAATTAGAGGCAGAATTAGAAAACATAATCAATCTTAACTATTTTTTATTTGAAAATAACAAAAAAGAGATTATGTAAGTTCCTCTTTACAATACAATATCTTTATTTTAATTTTAATAATTACAATCTGTCACAATTAAAATAATCTAGTACAAACTTAAGAAAAACAGATAGTGGCATCATTAATTTACAATTACTCTTAAGCTTTACATTTCAATTAAACTATACAATAATATCACAAATTATAATAATAACAAGATTTTAAAACTAACCATGCCAAAGTTTAAATGCAAGACATTTAATCTAATATACATATATATCTAAAATATATTTACTTAGAAAAAAACATAGGGCCTCAAAGGCAAAGCCTGTGTAGAGGTTCCTTCTCCAATATCAATAGTTTTGTGCAAGAAATAAAAATAATTAAACACACAAAAATTCCACTAATAAAAAAGCATTTTTGGCAACTTCAAAAATCGTAGCACGCTCATTTAGTGCGAATGTTAAGTTCAAGTCCATTTTAATTTCCGCTTGGTGCAACGAATCTTTAAGGTACATGATATACACAATATTGACTAAAATTACTAAAGTAATAAAGTTTGGAATATTGGTCTAATATTAGAATCAATTAAAACCAAAAACAGAGAGTATGGAGAATCTATTTTTTAATTTGAAAATAACAAAGAGATATTATGTTACATCATCATCTACGCCCATAATTTGCACAATCTTAACGCAATTCACTTAAGGGATATCGATTGGAATATGGGTCAAATATCGGATTCAATAAGATGTAGAAATAGAACTAATTTTCAATCTTTATTTGATCAAACGGAATAACAGAATGATTTCCCCGAAGTTGTAGGTATCTTAATAACTGTCTTATTCGTGTATGTGAGTTGGAGACAGTGGTATATTAGCATAATCAAAGCACGAGTTGCTATCTTTCTTGAGATAAGAAGATCCCGAATCAAACAGATAGTCAGCGAGCTAGTTAGAAAATTAATTTAGTTTGAATCTAAGTGGGGCGATAAGCGTGCAGCTCTGGCACTAATTGTAGCAGATTAACCGAGAGATATTGCAAACAAATTATTACCAGTAAATAAAGATTAAGTAATACTCATTAAACAATTCAACTGCGAAATGTTTTATCAAATTAATGTCATAATCATTCCGCCATACTGACTTAATCCGGGCCACGGTGACGAAATCTAGGAGCGTGATAAACTTGTCACCGTTTCCATCACGTTTGGCCTAGAAGCGGCCCAGACTGTCCTTTATATGGATCGATCTTGTTGCAAGTGGATGACAGTCATCGCGAATGTATCGGGAAACAATCGAATGTTACAGTCATCGAACGTATCAGGAAACAATCGAATATTAGTCATCGAACGTATTGGGAAACAATCAGATTCGAAATATCTTCGGATTTGTCGAACTTGAAGATTGTTTGACGATGACTGATTTCCCTCTTGACAGGATCTTACCACGAGTAAATTGGTCTGCCTTTTCTCTCTTTTTGACTAAAAAGAAAAACAAACTTAAAGACTTTTTTAGTCATGGCCTGTCTGAAACGCAACTTAAGCTTTAGCAAAACCGTACTTTTAACCCAATGCTTGACTAGCTAATTTCGTCCGCCAGGTTTTAGGAATTTATCTCAACTGACATCAATAGCTAGAATCGATTACTGTTAACATCATTGCAATAAAATTGGTCCCGTGATAAAAAGACCAGAACCGTTTTTCTTTTGTCTTGTTCTGGACTCACATTTCGATCGTCCTGTAGAATGCCGGGAACGTGATACCTGCCCTAAGAGAATCACAATACGTGATTTGAAGGAATAAGTTGAAAGAATAATCTGAACCTGAGTAGATAAATTAATATGATACGGATATAGTGAACTAGACGTATTTTGTGAATTTAAATCCAAATCTATTCGTATTGACAAAGGGGTTCTCTGAATGTTACCAGGAAAGGAAACTAGTATCTTTAAAGTTTGTATGAATCATCCACTACTAATTCAATATGGATGGGACAAGTAAATGGGTTTATGAAATCCAAGTAAATAACGAAATCTTGGCTAGGGTATACTGGGAATAGTCTTTTTCATTTAGCATCCATATTAATCCTTTTGCTGGAATAGGACCTTCTCTAGGTATAAATGATGATATGGAACCAATTTTTTAAATACATTTCTGCGATTTTTGGTAGATATAAAATAGAAATAACCTTTCACTCCCCCTCTCCCCTCTATCCCTCTCTCTCACTCCCTCCCCCTTCACTCACTCTCTCTCTCTCTCTCTCTCTCTCCCCCTCTCTCCACCCTCTCACTCCCTCTCTCCCTCCCTCTCTCTCTCCCCTCTCTCCACCCTCTCACTCCCTCTCTCTTTCTCTCTCTCAAGTTTTATTTCATTAATGCCATTTTGACAATACGGCTATCAACTTCATAAAAAAGTCCTGAAACAGAAAATTACTCGCATTGTAACTTATATGGAAGATAAACCAGTTTTTCTTCAAGTCGTTACAGGAATAACAGTTTTCATATACATACAGTAATAAGAGTTTTCAGCGTAACAACTGCTTTCGTTAAGGATAAACGGTCTTTATCACGGCACTCATTGTAAATTAGCTACAACCATCCTGTTATGTCTATTTCTCCATACGTAATCAGTGTTTTGGGCCTTACTCAGATCTAACGTGTGCTGCAGTATACCATAATCTTTGAAGTCGATGAGTCAGTCACTTCAAACCACCTGCTTGATCTTGATATGACCTTCATATTTGGTCAACGCGACAACGTCTGTTCGTGTACAGCTATTCTAGAGTCAGCTCCAGCTGACGGCCGATAACACCATGTGACCTGGCATCATCTGACTAGGGCTGCAGAGATACCGCGATAAAGCACATGTAACGCGTGGTTTTCTCAGAAACGCCTCATGGCGAAGAATAAGAGAAGTCAGCAACAGGAAACGGAAGGATAAATACGCAGTAATCGCGCCTTGGATGTGTTCTGTGAGACTTTAGGACAAAAGACACAGATTTCAAATTGTGGGCGAATAGGGAATTAAATCTGTCCGCTTACAACCTTAATTTTTTTAGTATCATTACTTCATATCATATTCTTTCAAGCGCCGTTAACACTTATCTTAAAGGGCTTTCGAACATTCGTTATTAATTGCATTAAACAGACCGGAAAGCGAAATCAACTTACATTGTTTAAATAAACAAACCAGTTTTTTCCTCGTGATGATAAAGGGAATTCCGTAACAATAAACCGATCGGAAGTTTTTCTAGTTTTTAGGGGGTTGTAATGGGGTGGTACGGAATGGGTTAAAAATACCATCGCAGTTTTGGACACGTCATACGTTTTTGGTTTGACACAATAACCTAAAGTTGTATAAATCGGCGTAAAGACTGAAAATTGTGGCTTCCGGGGTGAAATTTATACTGCTTCAATTGAGTAACAACGACATGTTCTGCAACATAACTTGTTTCATGTTGAAAAATGAAGTAATGACATAAAATCATATTACCAGTCTATCAACAATAGTGTTGTGAATGTATATTTTTACCTAATTTAACAATGATTGAATGTTCATAAACAAAATCAGGTCAAATATTTAGACATTTTCGAATTGATGTGTCTATCAAGTTAAACTGTGTCAATTGCTTACTTCGATGGCCCCGAATAACACATAATTTTAAAATGTATAAAAGCATAACCTGACAGAGCACTCTTACAATGTTATCGTCCAGCTGTAAAATACATTTTCGCATAAAGATGTTAGAGGGTTGAAACTTGGCACATAGGCTCCTTTTTGGTCACACAAAGAACCCTAGTGATTTTGGGTTCAAGAGGTCAAAGGGCAGTCCACTCGTATATGCAATAACTCTTGATAGAAAAGTTCTAGGGTCTTGAAACTCGGCAGATACGTTCATTTTGGTCCTAGGAGCGAAGACTTGCATACAGTATGCTGTTCCACAATCAAAGGTCTCATGCATATTGTTCATGCTAGTAACCCTTCTCAACAACATTTCATTTTTGTTTTCAGTCTTTTCACTATTACTTTCCAACAAAAAATTCCTCCTACCAAGAAATTACTAGAAAATTCATTACATAAATAGGATCTTTATTACCTAACCCATCTTTTCGTAGCTGCCCGACTCTTATTATATGGTGTTTTGGGATTCCTTCGACATTGCAACATCCAAAAAACAAACAGGTGGATTCAATCCTCTACCAGTCGATTACTATCGATAAAACAGTTTTACCGTTAGGCCTGCGTTACGCGTCTGACTGAATATTCTTCCAATCTAGATCACAACTCAGGTAATTGAGCGTTTAATTTCTATTTTTCTGTCTTTCCGTAACTACCCAATATTACTTTCTAACTCAAAATTCCTCATACCTCTCCAAGTGATAGCGGCTCGGACCGAGCCGTTAGGGACCGCGTCTGAATCGATAACGGCTCGGTCCGAGCCGTTCGTGAAAAACGACGTAAAATAATAACTAGTATCGGAATTATTTTATACTAAACGGTTTAGAAAGAGTTCCTTTACTTGACACTCTATGTCGTATATTTTCAAGCAGATACAAATAAACATTATATGGAACTTGTTGATGAAAAGTACATTTTTTGGCCTCAAAAACATAATTTTTGTTGGAAAAATATTTTTTCAAGGTCATTAGTAAATAATACAATAAAACATATTTTTAAAGTTTTTCTTTACCATTACCATTTAGTACGGTACATATTATAGTGAAAATTTTAATATATAACATGTTATATTTCAGGTATATTTGATATGTTTTATGAATTAAAACAAAAAACACTGCGCATCATCATAAAAAGGCCTATCACTGTAGAGTAATATGAGTATCACTTGGAGGGTTAAAATACCTGAAATTCAGTACCTACGTAGGATCTTTATTACCTAACCCATCGTTACGTAGCTGCCCGAATCTTATTATATGGTGTTTTGGGATTCCTTCGACATTGCAACATCCAAAAAAACAAACAGGTGGATTCAATCCTCTACCAGTCGATTACTATCGATAAAACTGTTTTACAGTTAGGCCTGTGTTACGCGTCTGACTGAATATTCTTCCAATCTTGATTACAACTCAGATAATGGAACTTTAAATAAAAAGTATAACAGAGAACTGGGATGATCAGTGTGGGGCCCGAGGGAGAATCAGAGACAAGGTTAAAACACAACATACTGCTGTAATTGCTGTGATGTAACAGCTATCGCCTGTGTGAGCTGATTTACTGCCCATTCTTGCTGATTCGGCTTCAGCTCCTCAAGGTCTTCTGTAGTACGTTCGCAAGTCGAACTGTGTTGTCGTAGGGCACCTCTCCAGGCATTCATGACCGCTCATAAACAGCGCTGACTCTGAAACAGTTCGGTTCGGTTAGACCCATTGTCTATTGTTCGCATTTAGAAGAACATTAATCTTGCAATATATGGAGAGTTTATATTTTAAAATGTTAGTCCTAAATGTCAGTCATCGGGGATTTAAGAATTTAACAAATCGGTGGTTTCAAAATCAGATAGATACATTTTCCACTAAACACAACAACAAAATGAAATTAATTCTGTTTTGTAGCATAAAAGAATAGACACGACAAACAGCTAAAGCAGTTAAGCTGTTTCAACTATTTATATGTAAAACTAATAAAAATGTGTTTGTACTTTTTATGTATCCGGTTTTACAACAAAAGCCGACTTTTCATTCTATCAAATCCAAATGAATCTTACTTTCTAACTTATTGTATTTTTATGTGTATGAAAATAAATTTGAGTTTTTGTAACAACCTATGTTGGACAAAATGGTACAAGTAATGACCTATTTAGATTTAACTAGAAACTAAAAACTAATAGGGAACAAGTAGGCTACAAGTGGATTATACTTTGAACCAGCTTCTTTCTTATGGGATTTGATTACTTAATTTAAAAACAAACGCTCCGATATTGATTAAATTTTATTTCTGTGAGGCCTTTTGTTTTCAAATAAAACACCATCAGAACCAAAAAAAAACCAAAAAACCAAAAAAAAAGGTTACAGTCTTCTGGATATACAGGAATAAAATTTAATTACTATTAGAGCGTTATTTTTTTAATTAAGTAAGTAAATTATAGTATATATTGTATTAGGAATCGAAGCACATTATACCATTGGTTCAAATTATGAAGTAGTTTGTACTTTACAAAATTAAATGTTTTTCGGAGAAAAATCAGTGCTTCAAGACTGCATTCCAATTGCAATTCCTTGCAGCAGCAACACTAAATTCTACGTATGATCTATCTGGTTTTGAAACTGATAGCTATACCTATCTAGTTTTGCAACGTTTTTCAACGTCTTAGTGTTTTATCATGTAGATCTTAAAAAAAGCAAAGAATATAATAGCCTTAAAATCGAAAAAGTGATCTCTCTGGTTTTAAAACTGGATGACTACAACAGAGTGGATATGTAAAGCACAGGTTTACAATCCAACGTCAGCTCTAACAGTAGTCAGGCTGAACTATCTGTTAAACTTGTGCCTTTACAGTGGTAATTTAGATAAGGTACCTAAGACCACAGTGCTTTCTAGTGATATAATGAGAATAATAGGAAAGGCAGGATTAATATAACTATAACAAGAGTACCCTTAGCAGGTATCAGTAATCTGCTTTGGATTTTCGATTAGGTGTATGTTATAATCGATCAGCTGATATTAATTTGAGTAGAGGACTGAGAACAATTGCTTAAGCAACACATGTGTTTTAGTAATCAGTCGCTTAAACTAAACATAAATACTCTCGTAAGATTAACTCTGGAATTGGGAAGCCCTTGGGACAGAGTCTTATAGTCGGATGTAATTCGAATCCACAAAAGGCAGACCTATAGAATATGAATTTTGTACTGATACAAAATATGTATATAAAATAATAGGTTTATGTATCTGAATTCGCTGCAGAAAAATAAAAAAACCTTTTATTATAAATATTATATATTATAACCTCTTTATTTATCAAAGAAGTGACTCTTAATGTTAACAGGTTGTGATGAAGAAGTGATCCACTAGAAGACAAGTGTTGTACTAAAGATATTCGGAGAGATCCACTAAAAGACAAGTGTTGTACTCAAGATATTCGGAGAGATCCACTACAAGAGAAATGTTGTACTCAAGATATTCTGAGTGATCCACTACAAGAGAAAAATTGTACTCAAGATCTTCGGAGATATCCACTACGATCAAGATATTCGGAGAGATCCACTACAAGACAAGTGCTGTACTCAAGATATTCGGAGATATCCACTACAAGACAAGTACTGTACTCAAGATATTTGGAGAGATCCACTAGAAGAGAAGTGTTGTACTCAAGATATTCTGAGTGATCCACTACAAGAGAAAAATTGTACTCAAGATCTCGGAGATATCCACTACGATCAAGATATTCGGAGATATCCACTACAAGACAAGTGCTGTACTCAAGATATTCGGAGATATCCACTACAAGACAAGTACTGTACTCAAGATATTTGGAGAGATCCACCTCAAGAGAAATGTACTCAAGATATTCTGAGTGATCCACTACAAGAGAAAAATTGTACTCAAGATATTCTGAGAGATCAACTACGATCAAGATATTCGGAGAGATCCACTGCGATCACGGCTGCGTGCTAGGTATTGGCCGTTATAAATGCGGGACCAGTTCTTAAACTGGTTCAGAATTCCCGAACCAGTGATGAATTGACAGTTTGCTTCCTGTGAGCCCATGAATAGGGACGGCCGGGCTATTCAAATCTCCTTGTGAATATGCACAGGTAGAAGAACCTGCGGAAGAAAGGGGATCCTTGTTGAAATGAAATCGGAGGAGAAAGAGTTTTGGAAGGTTATGCGGTCGGAACGCATTGTGCTACCGTCAAGAGACGTATTATTTATACAACATCGATTGTATAATGGATCGATTATAGCGATCGAGAATAAATAAACCGATTAGAGGCGAGACTTCCCGTCTGAGCCGCTGTCATCGCCCTTCCGTAGGTGGAGCAGCGAGATCTGGAGCACCAGGAGCAGGAAACCACCGCACCGCTCCGGGTCCTTACGTGTCTTCTATGCAATTACTCTTCAGATTTGGCTCAGGTAGTTGGGTTCATCTTATCCACTGCAACCGTCTCTTCAGAGATAAAAAAACGTCTTCTATTTCACCCCACTGTAATGTTACTAGTCCGTTAGTATAAATAAAATGTTATCGGTGTCCACGGTAAAATCTACGAAACTGTCTACTTCTTGAAACAAATCTTGAGATGTATTTGTACTGAAAATTTTATTCTAATTTCACATTGAAATCAAATATTTCATAACTGCATTTATATGTCTCACGCTACCTTACACTCGTATAAAAAAATGTTCTAGTTTTACTTGACTTAAGATATATTGCTGTATTAAGGTTATTAGTAAGACAGTGCCTTATGGCCCTGAATTCGCCCTTTTGTACATTATGACACAAATAAAGTCATTGTAATGGTTATCTAGATGTTCCTCACAGTCTACACGAGACTGTGGCACTTTAAGGGTTAAAATCATCTGAAACATGGATTTTTAAATTCTAGCAACATAAATATTCCATTTCAACACAAGCAAAAAATGAAAAGCTATCAGGAACATTGATAACATAACAACGTATAATTCATACAGTAAATTGCAGCAATGTTTAGTACCTGTAAAAGGATCTAGTGAGTATGAAACGGCTAAGATGTAAAATGAACAAATTTGAAGATTTTATACGACTACCCAAAATTATTATGTGTAAACCTCTCCCATATTTTATTATTTTTGGCGTGACACAAGGTCGTAAATTTTATATGTATTGTGGAACGATTTAAAAGAGAAAACCACAACTGAGTAGAAAGAGCAATGGGATTTTAGATATTTTCATCGTTATTGTTGCAGTTTCGAGGATTAAGATCTACCCTCTTCCTCAGGTGTCAAAAACGCGGTTAAAAATTCACAAAAAACTTAGAACCAAAAGGTGGAATGAACTTGGCTAAGTACTAAGGGCCAAATTCTTCTAGCGTAATGCGCTATTTTTGTAACATAACATCCTATCAAATAATTCATTGTCAATAGCTTACTGAGTTGTCTTTCAAGCACAAAGTAATAATGCAATAGAGGAATCACCTTAGGATATGTTGTTATTTATAAGAAAATAAATTGATTATCGTATGGTACAGAGTTAATTAAAAGTGTGGATTTATTTTACCTAGAGTGAATTGTGCCATATCGAAAATGTCCAAACGTTTCAGTGAACCTGTTTGACGATTGACAGAGGGGACAATCGAGATCGGTTTACACTGAATTTACTCACAAGCAATATTTTAACATAATAATAACAGAATTCAATTTTTGTGATTTATGCATCATCTATAAATTTTGGAATATTCAGTGATTCATTGTGTGATAAAGCGGTGCAATCAGTTTGTTGTTCGGTTAAAATACCTGTCACCCTTTCACACGGTCGAGTTAAATCTAGAGAATTGGGATAAATAAGTGGCAAGGGACCGAGGTAAGTTGAGGGGTGGGCGTCCCCGCGGCCGTGTCACCTCTCCTGGCGGAGAGCACCGGAAGAGGACCGGACTGAATGGGCCCGTGGACCGATGATTGTTTGACGAGCATATGCCGGAGCCATTCATAAGAATACGTCTGGACCCATTGTCTCAAGCCTTTGTGACGTATGGTAATCTGTTGGACATTAGAATATTAGAGGTGTTAGGACCTGTGGCGGCGCAACGCCCTCGCGTAGGAGTCCGGGACACTTCCGATTATTTTAGGACTCCACAGGACAATCGATGTCTGGGGCACGGTCAGTCCGATCGATGCAGGACTTGGACAGGGACACCTCACAGCACCGGTGTCTGGAGAACGGTCAAATACGAACATCCTAGTACATTTCGGTTCACTTAGTGTTTGATGCATAAATACTCAGATAACTTCAGGGTTCTGAAGGTCAGCCGTGGACATTCCGTTCGATTCAGGACCAGGCGGGACTCAGTGTCTAGGGTAAGGACACTTAGGAACATCCTAGTACATTTCGGTTCACTTAGTGTTTGATGCATAAATACTCAGATCACTTCAGGATTCTGAAGGTCAGACGTGGACATTCCGATCGATTCAGGACCAGGCGGGACTCAGTGTCTAGGGTAAGGACACTTAGGAACATCCTAGTACATTTCGGTTCACTTAGTGTTTGATGCATAAATACTCAGATCACTTCAGGATTCTGAAGGTCAGCTGTGGACATTCCGATCGATGCAGGATCAAGCACTACAGAGGACTTAGTGTCTAGGGTAAGGACACTGACTTACGAACATCCTAGTACATTACAGTTCACTCAGTGTTTGGTGCATTAATACTAGATCTCTTCAGTATTAAGGATGACAATAATTGATGATCGGGACATGGACCGGACCACACCTTATCATATCAAACAAACTACTTCTTAATGATCAAATACTTCTCAATGATAATTTTATTATTTTCTGTAATGAACAGGTGGTTTCTAAAAAATTTCAGTATCTCAAAGACTAATAATTAATAAAATAATAGTTTTCGCTCTTATTTATTGAATAAATTCAAACTTGATATAAATATATTTACTTTTCTCCACCATTAAATATACAAGAATGCGTAAACCAAATCTGTGGGGAACTGCAAATCTATGGCACAAGTTAAATATGTTAATTCCTGGAAACTTCCTAAATTCATTATTAAGGATTCGATCTTGCAAAGAAAAACTGAAACAGACATATTATTTAAAAATGTATTTGCGGCACCGTTTATGAAGGATAAAAATAATATGAAAACTTAACGAAAGTACCATTTTCAACTTATTTTTCCTTCGTTTCACTTCACTGATGTTAGTAAAGTTTTCAACAAACTTTTACTCCCTCTCTCGTTACCATTTCACACCTTATAATAGACAGACACCAAACCCCAGCTGGCTGTGTACGGGTTATTGATTAAATGTTAATTGTTTTAATTAACACAGTACATTAATACAAGACGGTCTAAATTACAATTAACTGAATCTCAAGAATGTACTGTTTCTTGAAAAATCAGGGATTTGGAATACTGAAGGTCTCAATAAATTATAAAATTGTTATATTTCATATTATTATAATAAAAGAATACCCATTTGTTAATGTGAACCAAATAATCTGTTAATTACTCAAGTAAAAATATATTTTATATATCCTGTTACATTATACCTCAATAAATTTCAGTATATTATTTCAAAAATGGAAAAATACGGAGTTTTGAACTATGTTAACTGCATTATGGTTAACAAAGTGAGAAAAATTTTAATAAATGTATGTTTATTCGTAGAGAGCAACAAATAAAAAAAAATATTACAAGTAAAATGACGAATGGGTCTTCAAATTTTGTTATTTCCGTTCAATATTTCTGATCCTGTATTTTGTAGTTGTTGTTGTAGATTACAGATAATCTTTTTGATGGTGAACGTCGAACTTGTTAAGATAAAAGTGTGATAGAAATTTGGATTATGTTTAGGTAAAAAAATTGTATCATTTTACAACTTGTTTGTTCAGAATTTGAGTAAAGTTCCATTAAGTTTAGAATTGAATGCACTACAAATGTATGTAGTGGGTTTCGATACTAGATCGGAAGAGACATTGCTACAATACATGACATTTTCTATTTACATCGTCGAGTCTTACGTCATACAGAGATAAAAGATGCTAGGTTACTGATATCGAACGTTTCTCATTATTACACAATGAGACCTGTTTTACTCTTTGAAGGTTTACACTATTATGGTTTCACGAGAAGTTAAATGAGATTTTACAATGGTTAGGCGTGAACAGAAATATTTCTACTCATATTTAACTAAGTACCGCGCTTTTAAATGAGTGAATGCTGTAAAAACATTGGAAATCGACGTTTATAGCAAATTCAAAACGTTTAGTGTAGTAGTTAGACTAGATCCAGGGTATAAGAATTGAGGCGCTAAAAAGTGAGCATCCACAATGCCATCTGTAGAGTGAGGGGTTAACTAGCCCAGGTAGTATATATTTGAAAGGTAACAAACAAAGTTACGGGGCGCAGCTCTAGTGTCAGACTTCAGAACTAACTGAAATAATCTCCCGGAACTCAACACATCTCTTCCGTATGATTGATTTATCTCATGTGGAACTTATACAATCAAAGGAATAACTTGGCACATTTTACATCCTCACTAACATGACAGGAGTGAAGGTGACTGAGGATATAAATAGAAAAAGGAGAATAAATGATAGACTGGACACTCATAAGGACCTGACCCGTGTTTACCTGAATCCTACACAAGGAAGAGATTGGCAGATTATCTGCAACCACTGCAGATATGGTGGAGATTTCATTCCTCGTACTGTAGATCACGTGGATTCCTCGGAGATATAATTCCTCTATCTCGAAGATAGACTTGGCCAGAAACTCCTTATCAGTACCTAATCTCACAGCAAGCGGCCATGCACACCGAAAACTTTACATTTTTGGCATAGATGCTGTATTCATTTGATAACGAATTATCTCAATAAGTTGCCAGTTTTCAACATCACCTTATCACAATTCTCAGCAGCACTTATCCCACTTATCATCTGAGCTTGTTCTTGGTCCTCTTGGCTCTTGTGAGAGGAACTGGCAACTCGTGTTTCCGTTGACCGCATGCGGGCCGTTATTGCCTTACAGAGGGATATCTGATGGATATCTCCACCTCTAGTGGGAACTGATAAATTCGTTAAACCTGACCAGAGAGTGCTTTATTTTTAAATTTGTAGTTATAGCTTTTTTATAAGACCTAACACATTCACAGTAATATTTATTTATGACGTATGTCGGGTATAACGAATTACTCGAGTGAGTGATAGTTTCGTACTACATCAGATATTCGAACATCAGATGTAACTTTTCCCGCCACACAAACTTTCATTAAAATCACTCACAAACAAAATTGAAAAATTCACATTCCTGTTGTACTCGACTAGTCGGTAGTACAAAAATAAACATTTACCATCCTAATTTCAAAATTGCCGACAGTGTTATTATTTCAATTTCAATAAAAGTAATTACGAATCGAAATATATATCAACTATCAACTGTTAGTTAAATCAACTAGGTTAATAAATAATGTAGTAGCGCTTACATTTGATAAAACATTGACGTCGACTACTGCCCAGTGCGGATTTACAGAGATGTTATAATTTTATAGCATTTGATTCATTTTAACGTGCCATCACTTCATGGAAGTTGGCTTTATATGTAACATGTCCATCTTCACACAAATAATATGCATGTTACTTTGTCTAAAAACAAAAAAACTTGTATAATATATTTATAACGATTAATAATTTATTATTTCGACTGCAACTTTTGACTCAGTTTTGGTATAAAATGCTATCCACTCATTTTTGTTTGTAACTCATCGAAATAGGTGGAAATATGAACACATTGTTACTCTAATAAGAAACGATGGATTTACACAATGAATGTTTTCTACTGAACAGCTCATTCAAAAAGACAAATCTCAAGTAGAGTAGGCCATGTGGTTTCTTGACTTACATATTATAGATTAGCATCTAACTTCCGAGGGAATAATTAAAACCCGAGGAAAATTATTATGTCGAAAAGACCACCAAACGGATTGGTTTTTCATTCATATGTAATTTGTCTTAATAAATAATCTTAAAATAATGTTGATAAAATTTTAACAATATGGATTTTATTTATATGATTTGACTGCCATAGCAAGTTGAACTTTTTATTGGAAATAGGTAGATACACAAAATATACATGAAGGATATATGAAGAGGTTAGACGTATTCATTATTCATTACCACTACTGTATTTTATATTATTTTTTCAACAATTTAAATATTCAGTGCAGAATTATATCTGGTAATTATTTACGCGAATTGGATATTTTGCCTTATATTGAAAAATAATAGATTTCATTTTAATTTTCTTATTGTGTAAATATAAACATACAGGATGTAAATTAAGTCCTGATACGCCGGGATGTATTCCAAACGGATTGAGATATCTATGTAAAATCTTCACCATACCTATAAAACTACTGTTATGAACTTTTGGAAGGACATAAATATTCCCCCTCTTTTCAAAATGGTGCGGGGGGGGGTTGAGGGGGGTCACGTTAATTTTTCAAATTGCAACCTCTATCTTGTGACATGTCATATTAAAGGTCTTTTCAATAGAAACACAATGGCACTAAGAAAACACCTCTCCGCCGTTTCTAGGTATGGGCAAGTAACGCAAAAAAATAATATTCCGTAGGGACAATGCCAATTTCTTTCGCATATCAACACAATGCATGCGTGATGTCTTTTAGTAAGACTTTGAGGGGTCCAGCTTATTTATTTACGTAGTATCTAATGTTTCTGGAGTGCATAGTTTTGGTAAGGGGTGTCTTTTTATAGATGGCATTACAATGTAAGAGATTATTTGCCCATAACCTTTGCTAGGATCGTCGTAGAGATGCTTTGTTCATGACATTGTGTTTCCATTGAATAGGCATTTAGAATGGTATGTCACAAGATGAGGGTTGCAATTTGAAATTTTAAAGTTAACCCCTTCTATCCCCCTGATGAAATATGTTTATTCGTTAAAAAGTCCAAAAAAGGATTTTCATAATTCTGATGAAGGTTATACATTGATATTTTAATCCATTTGGAATATATCCAGGCGTATCAGGACTTAATATACACTCTTAGATGTAAAGGGTCGGTTGCCCATAACTTTTGCTAGGATCGTCGTAGAGATGTTTTGTTCATGCCATTGTGTTTCTATTGAATTTACCTTTCAATTGATATGTCACAAGATGGGCGCTGCAATTTGAAAATTTAAAGTTACCCTTTGAAAAAGAGAGGGGAAATATTGTTATCCTTTCAAAAGTCCAAAAAGTATTTTAATAGATATGGTGAAAATTTTACATCGATAACTCAACCCGTTTGGAATATATCCAGGCGTATCAGGACTTAATATACACTCTTAGATGTAAAGGGTCGTTTGCCCATAACTTTTGCTAGGATCGTCGTAGAGATGTTTTGTTCATGCCATTGTGTTTCTATTGAATTTACCTTTCAAATGATATGTCACAAGATGGGCGCTGCAATTTGAAAATTTAAAGTTACCCTTTAAAAAAAAGAGAGGGGAAATATTGTTATCCTTTCAAAAGTCCAAAAAGTATTTTAATAGGTATGGTGAAAATTTTACATCGATAACTCAACCCGTTTGGAATATATCCAGGCGTACCAGGACTTAATTTACACCCTGTATGTATCTTTAATTAATAATCCATTTTATTTATATAGTACATTAATATTCTCTGCTAGTGAGCGTGTGAAAATTAATAAGCGATGCAGTACATGCAGTAATGAGTCTAACATGCCATAAATAAAGGAAGTGTGATGAGTCAAAAGATGCATTATAAAGTGCAAAGTACATTGATTGTAGGTTGTTACTTGGTGTTGGGTTTCCCATGGTGTTAGTTAATCGCACCCACAGCGGTTGCCGTAGTAAGCGTGGCTCTGCCGCTTCACGGCGGCGTTCCTAACGAATTAACAAACTGGAAGCGGTGTATTTTATTCATGACGTATATAGGGTATAACGAATTCCTCGAGTGAGCGATAGTTCGTACTACATCAGTCATGCGAACATCAGATGTAACTTTTCCCGGCACACGAACTTTGATGAAATTTTAAACGATTTGGAGAATAGAAATGAGTTTTCCGTCAAGAGGCACGCGGAAAGTCGACACATAAATGTTATCTGCAGATCGGCGATCCATTATTCATTTAGCAATAAAGCGTGCCCTCGGGCTGAACCGTTAGCTTTCCAAGCTGATAATTCTCAGGAGTACGCGATAACTGTTGTGGGCTTTGATGACGCATGGACGCAGAGCCACGGACAATACGGGTGAGAGAACTGACACATCTCAGATCTCATACTAATCTGATCACGTGTCACACTTGTGTGGAAAGTATGAGTAAACAAATATTTTAAGATTCTAAATGTTTCTATTGTTTCTAATGCACGTAATGAGACCGCTACCAACTCGTGCGGTCTGTGGGCCAATATTTTTTAGTTCTTTAGATTTTTTTTTAGTTTTTATGAGCATAAAACATGCTCAGAAGTTAAAGCCTCTTAAGGAGGAGAAATATGTTTTCAGCCGGGTTTGTTTTTTTACTAAAAGCATTTTTACGCACAACTTTTAAAGTGCCAAGCCCTGGAGAGAGAAAAAATATAATCTATTGATTTCTATCTCCACGAGAATTTTTGTAGGTACTGAAAGATATTTTAAGATTATTATCTTGAAATCTCACACATAGGAAAATGGTTGTAAATAATTTTAATTGCGTGTGCGAAACATGACTGAACTGAAAACACAATGTTTTTAAAATACAGTACAAAACAGGTAATTTTAATAAGTGTTATTTCATTAAATTCGTGCCATTACCTTCAGTCATACAAATGTAACCAAGAAGGGTTACTTATGAATGTATTAAATACATAGAATTGGTATGTAACGAGAATATTTTTCTGTATATTATAAATTAAACCGACATATTCGATGAACGACTAACGCATTTTAGTTGGTGTACGCCGCTAGCTGAAGAAGAATAGATACGTACAGTAGCGTTAGTATTATCCGCCGAGTTAAGTGGATTTGGGGAATTTATTTTGTAATAAACATTTTATAACAGCTGAACTAATTGCTTGGCCTAAAAAGAGCCATAAATTCTGATTCGACCGTTCTAATCTTTGCAAAAACCAAGTGCCATTAAGTTTAGTCTATAAATGGCCAATTTGGTGATTCGGCCCATCTCTTTTAGTCGAGAGTTGGGCGGAGAGGGAATTAATGGGATCTCAACATCATGCAGATTCAATGTTTACTATACATTTAAGATCATTAAAAAGGCATTTAATGATACCAAATTATTTAGATGTGTGAATACGGTGTTTCGGATATTTTAAAAGGAAGAGGTGAAAAGAACCAAAACAGTACTCTACATAAAAAGCAACATTCCTTCCAATTTGACTAATTAAAAATCATTAAATGAATGTAATAGAATAGCAAAAACAAATTATGAAAGTCCTTCCCACTGAGCAGGAAAAAATTACCATTTTATTTGACCATAATACGTTTTTCCTCCTACTGTGCTAGGGAAGAATTCCTGAAATTCCCCGATCCCTCGAGAAAAAATTACATTATTAGTCATACAAATATTTAACAGCATTACACTGTAAAAATAAATTCTTCATTTATTTTCTTCTTTTTTATTTTAAAAAACCCTTTTTTATCAAAGAGGGTGTTATTTTAGTTCCTGTACTCCCGGAATATAGTGTATAGCCGCTGAGTTGGCCCAGTTTGACCTTTTTAGTATGATAACGGTAAGTGAATATTCAGTTCAATCCTCTACTTTGCTGGGAAAGAATTCTTGAAATTCCCGGATTCCTCGACAAACAATTGCATTATTAATTGTACAAATATTTAACTGAATGACCTCAATCGTATGGATTACAATAATGGTTCTGAATCCCTTTGTAATACACTCAGTTGAATTATACAAGCTTTATAATCTATAATGTTAGTTTGTTTTTAATGTTTTGAATATTACATAGATTATTGTGAAAATATAAATTAGAAAATAAGACGGAAAATATTTTTAAAAGCTGAAAGTTATAGTGTACCGAATGGAACCACTAAGAACGGTGGATTTAACTGGCGTCTTACATTAGTTTGAGATAAAAAGACAAACACTGGAAAATAAGCGGTCTGTGGTACCTAGGTCACTGAAACAACTGGAACAATAGAAAAAATAACTGAAACACTCGGAAAATAGCTGAGGGTTTTGTTTGTTTGATGGGTTCACTGTCCATAAAAACGTGTTTGATAGTGTCGAGCAGTGTTGAGACGGGGACAAAGGCAGTCGAGATGCTGTGGCGTCTCGAGCGTTTTGGATGATAGACTGGATATTTGGAAGCAGAAATAATCAGTTGAGAACGTCTCGAAGCGAGCGACGGCGACTGGAACGGGGCGCCCGACCCACCGGCGACTCCGCCAAAAGGACATCGTCATCCGGATTGGGTTCAATTATTTTGTCATTTGGTGTGATTGTGTGGCCCGTAATAACCTCTGTGTCACGACAGGCCACCGCTACCCAGGCCACATTATCATGATCTCGGGCTAGACGTTGCTACCGCCAGCTACCGCCGCTACTTGCCTCTTCACCTCGTCTGCATCTCTTCAGGCGTCCTACGTCACTGGATCCATCAGATTGTCAGCTTCACAGAGGAACCCAATAAGGAAAAATATGTTATTTTGGACCCGCAACAAAAGTAACAATACTGCTCGTGGGCAATTGTAGTGAACGGTAACGTCTAATCTCGATTAACATTTTTAGCAACGAAATTGAAATAAACTATTTCTTAATTTGAGGTGAAATTAGGGCCTCGTGGTCCTTTCTCACATTTAACCTCATATAGAGACTATAACAAAATATTATTATTTTTAAATGAATTATTGTTTTAAAACAATACAAAAATACTAAAAATAATTAAAATCGACAAAATAATAATTTAAATAATTAAATTAAAATTATTTTATATTATATTTATTTATTTTGTATTAAAAATCAAATATTTTACTAACAGTTTTCAGGATCAGCAAATAAAAGTACAACTTTACTGAGAAACGTAAACTAAACAAATCTTAAAACGATATAAAGGTACATAAAAAAAATACATAAACACCTACTCAAACAAAAATAGTAATAATGTATCCGTATATAGTATCATGTAAGAAACACGCATCCGTAGCGAAGAGGATATCTATGCCGAACCCGTCCCAACCATTCGCCCCAGATAGTGGTCCTTAAGCGATGCCACGAACCGAGGACGGCTGTCTAAGGATGTTATGCCACGAGGAAGGGAATCCTATAGACGGCATTTCGTTGCCACAAAAGCATGCGGAGCACAGACGAACCAGAGCGGCTTCTATCCACACCATTTTGAGAGAAATCTTATATTGCTTAAGAAATAATTTAGAAAATCAGAATTTAAACTTGAACGGATCAATGTTAAAACTTGTATTAATCTGAGGTCACTCAACTTCAAAATCTTTAAATTAGAACTAAACCATGACCTTCTTTGCCACCTTTGAAGACGCGGTGTTTTATCATTGAATGCGGAAAATCCATTATGATAATGGAGTCTTGAGACAAATCTTGATTCAGCTGTTGTTTTAAAATATAGTACTAAAGTTTCACTTCAGCGCTGTAACAATCCAATACAGTAGATCTTATTTTGCAATTTTTCAGTCAATTAAAGTTAAAAATTTAAGTACCTTAATGTCAGAGTTTATAAAATAGTATATCACAGTAGGGCAATTAGAAAGGTATTAAAAGAGTATTCATTATTTCGTGGAAAAAATACACATAAAGAGTTGTGATCAAGTTTGTCGATAAACGTAAAAAACGCTGTTTCATAGAAGCTCTGCTCGTCTACATCTTTTCTATGCACCAATAATGAGAGAGGTTCTCGATCACGTGTTCTATAAGTGTTCAGATTTTGATTCATTTGGTGTTTTCAATATAATATGTAGGCTATGAATCAATCTGAATTCGTGGAATCGTCACCATTGTAAATGAATGAAAAGTGACTTTCATGTCGTTTAGTTTTTTAACTGCAGGCTGACACCAGAATAACTATTGTCACTAAAATATGACCTGTTACTAGATCGATCCGATCGGTATATTTAAACCTTTCGATGCCTTCCATTCAACCTTGCCAAAACTAAATCGTATATTGATTCGATTTAAATTTTAGAAGGAGTCCCTCTATCAATTTTCCAAGAAACGGCCAAGTTAAGGTATTTTTTATATCATGCAAATTTGCTCTTGCCTTTCGCATCGTATAGATGACAAAGGCCAAACTTTTCCCTCCACATTCTTTCTCCGTTATCTCTATTATATTCTTTTTTTTTAAGGAGAAGCCGATCCTGTTTTAAACCTTATCTTGTCCGTCCTCTTGAGCCACTGGCCTGTGCGAGGATCTTATCAAACAGAATAAGGGGGAGAGTCGATACAGTACAAGGTCGATGGTACTGATAAACAGTGCTACGGTCACAGACAGGATTTGAACCTGCGCTATCTCTAACTCAGACTCTAAGTCCAACGTCTTAGACCGCTCTGCAATCGGCACTCCCAAATCTAATTTAAAAAAATCTAAAAATGATCTAAATCTAAATGTCATTATCATTGCTATTATTTATATAGTAAAGATAATTACTGATATATATTGCGTTGCCAGCAGTTTAAGAAGTGAGGTGTGAAAGTAATGTAAGAAGTAATGAAATAATTTGTAAAAAAAATATTTTAGCAAGGTGCGGCGTGAGGTGCGGGTCTACGGCGGGACGGCGGGGCCGTGCGGCGCGGCCGGCTAGCCACCCATACAGTACTGTTTCCGTCATTGAATGCAGGTGTTCGATGGCACAATAGGCACGGCATTATTATAATACAATAACAGGACGTAAATATCGAAACGGACGTAATCGGAGACATTAAAGATAATCAGGAAGAAGTGGAATGGGAGGCCGTAAAAGGAGTGGACATTGTTCTTCAATTAGTAACCATATCGGTGTGGAGGACTTATTGTTTTAGGACCTTTCACCCCTGAGGTAATCAAGGCCACTATTATCGCATATACTAATTACTGTATTAGCCGAGGTAGGGGATAATTAATTACCTCGAATGCATTATATGTGACCAGTTGAGATCCGGTCAAATCCCCGGGTCGCTTTCCGTTAATCACCTCCTTTCTTCCCCCCGGAGCGCAAACCCCGCCGACCCGACCCGACCCGGCCCGACGATCCTGTACCCTATTACATATCGAGTCCGCTGTACATACTTCCGGTCACCATTATCCTCTCACACCACCCGTCACCCGCATTCGCTTCGCCATCTATTATTAATCAGCATTACCATCGTAGACCGAAGGAGTTTTATACACCTCTAAGTGAATTGCCATCCACAACATTTACTTCTCGCTGTACACTTTGACATTATAAGCATACTTTCTGGAGATTTTACTAATTGAAATTGAATTTGTCAAATATACACAAAGATTTATAGCGTTAGACACATCAAGCAATTTAAACAGAACTTTTTTCCGATTCTTTGCCTGAGCGAATACTGAGCAGACCAAACGTCCCAAAGCGTTTAGCCAAGATTACTTACCTTACTCTTGAGTAGCTTGCTACAGCCAAGACCGAGGTTTTATGCCAGTAATGAATTAAGTAATACCTCGTATTTCGATATGTTTGTACATATATATATATATATATATATATATATATATATATATATATATATATATATATATATATATATTATCCCCTCTAAGATACTATATATCAGTATTTAATGTTTATTCCTGGCTTTAAAACATTCCTTGGTACTTTAAACAAATTCACAGGAAATCGGATTTTAATTTTAACGACATAAGAATAATTTTAAGTTTCAAAAGCTTTCACAATCTTATTTTTAATCGTAGAATCATGGGATACATTTCATAATTAAGCCCTGATTAATATATTTCCGGACAATTTAAAAAAATGTTTAATTATTTTGTTGCTAATTCAGTGGAAAAACTGTTTTATATCCCATTGTTTACTCAAAAGATACAATTTGTCAGAAAATATATAAGTATCACGATGCTTATTAATCATGTCTTTAAAATAAGACATGTCCCTGTTCTTATCTTTATTTTGCGACAAGTAATAAGGGCGTAAAATTTAACATAATTGAAAACATGTTATATATGTAAAATATTCATATAAATACATACAACAGACAAAGAGCATTAAGATAACTTCAAAGATCGCACTATTAACTGCGTTGTAGTAAAGGGAAATTCATGGGGATATACCCCATAATTAAATGAAGATTTATGCCATTCTCCACTTTCAGAGTATGCAGGAAAATATTATGATAATCCAATATATTGTATCTTTATTTCAAGTGTAAATACGAGTACATTTTTTGGGATAACCAAGTCAAAATAGTGGAGTTTAATCTATTGTTAAAATATAATATATTATGAAACAAACTGGATTATCCGGACATTTGTCTTCGTTCAGTGATATGAGAAATCAATTCCTTGTTGTCTCTTGCTAAATTTGTTGTATCACTGAACGATGACAAATGTCCAAAAAAATCCTGTTTCCTTCAAAATTCTTCCATCGTCAAAGTTTCAAACAAAGAATAATCTATTGATTGGCACATACATATTTTTTTAATGAATAAATTGTCAATAGAAACCGCTAATTAACCTGGATAATATTATCTATACGGATCTTAATAAAAAAAAAATTAATCAAACCGTGAAGTTTAACTCACCAGTTAGTATAAATAAGTACCCTTTAAAATAATTTTTTAAAGTAAGAAATTTAAAAATGAATGAAAAGAGGTGATTTCGAAGTGTTATTCACTTTATAACAATACGAATTTTTATTCATTTAAATGTTGTCTAAATGTAGTTACATGAATACATTCGTGTCGCTGGTTTCGGATGCCAGTAGTAAGTTAGCAAAACAATAAATTATAGTGCGGTGGGGGGGGAGGGGGGTTCACGTCGAACCGTTTTAGAAATAATCGCATAAGTGGCTTGGTTGAATGTAATTTAATGTAAAATATCAAACGAAGGGTCGGATATTTTGAAGGCATTAAAACACGTTCTGATGCAAAATTATCTAGCTAAAATTCCAAAGTTTCTGCGTCAATTCAGAAGATCGGTAATCGCGTCAAAACCTATCAGCTAACAGTGAGTACAACAAGCAAGTGTTTATCGAACCGTGATAGCTTTTAGGCAGAATATAATGAATAATGTTACAAGATTAGCCCTCAGAGTTGCTTGGCATGCAACTTGCCGGGGGTACAACTTTATCATTAGCATACTCTTAGACGTGTACTCACCTTATAGTGGCAGTTGTCGGCAGTGTTTGTTCTGGCGTCCCTGCAAGGGCAGAGAGGGTCTGTGAGGTTTATATTTATGTTATATAAGAATAAACAGATTCCATTGTTTCTGCTCATCATTTTGTGTCAGGTTGACAAAAATACGTAGTAAAACCATTAAAATATTAACCCTTGAAAAGGATTTTCAAATCAGGATGCACACAATGAACTGAAAAACGAGTCGGCGAGGTAATAATAATTCTAAAATTGTACATTTTCGTTAGGTGTGACAATATGCAGGAGCACTCTCCTCGAAAGGAGAGGGAGAATTAATAATACAAAAAAGAAAGTCAACAAGAAATAAAACAAAGGGCCCCTAAGGAGACATACCTGAGGGTGGAGGAGGCGTCGTATCACCTGGCAATGATCGTGACACGATACGACTGTTGGCAAGAATCTTGACTTTACTTCACTGTTTTTATGAACTACTTGAAAATAATAATAGGAAACAAGTAGTTGTTTAAGTACACTACAAGTTGACACTTGAAGGGGAGGGCCTAATCAGGACTGCATCATTAGTCGAGCCCTACAGCGAGTTGTCCCTTCCTTTGTTCCCGCACCTTGTCGATACTTTCGCGTACCCTCGGTCCCTTCCCGCCTCGGTTTTGGTCTCCTCTGAAATGCATTGCTGACCCACTCACTCACTACTGCTAACTTTGATGGTCGTGTCATCTGTTTTATATTGTCTCTGGTTATCGCCATTACACCCTGAGGGCTTATCCGAGACAAATTTACAATCTTCACACATTCACAGCTATCCCTTTCTTCCAGCAACTACTCTTAGTCCACAGAATACGCCCATGAGGGTTCTGACGCTGAAGTCCCTCAAAAGCTTTTTGAAAAAAGGCATAGTATTGGTATAACGCTACAACTAATGAAGCTCTCAGAGCATTTGGCTCTTCTTTCATTTTGTTTTATTTGCAGCATCACTAAATTCGAAGCTGGGTTTAATCGTATTGTATTTTTATGAATATTTTATGAAAAGGACCCAAGCGCCAAAACAAAATAGTTCAATAGTTAATTTACTTTAAATTAGGGATCATATATATTCTATTGAATTTCCAAAACCCAAATAAGAAAGGAAAATACCCAAAAAAATAAAATTATTAATCTTTCTCATCCCACGTTGACGTTACATTAAAAACTAGAAATAGATGAACTTAACTAACTGTAAACAAATTTAAGCCACTTTACCTTGGTTTATATTTATTTAAATAGTAACATGCCTTACCCAAAATGCACTTGACACCGAATGCAAGTAAATGAAACAATTTTGAGGTCTGAGGAAGGTACAAATACAAAAAATACTAACCCCCAGACAGTATTTGAAGCGAAATCATGCAGTATTAACCGTGATTCTACGCTGCAATACTGATTCTAAGTTTTAATCTGGATACAGTGTTGTAATAGTGATCCTATTCTGTAATCTTGAGCCTATGCTATAACCGCGATTCTACGCTGCAATAATATTCTACGTTGTAATCTGGATACAGTGTTGTATAGTGATCCTAATCTGTAATCGTGAGCCTATGCTATAATCGTGATATTATGCTGTAATAGTGATTCTATGCTTTGATAGTGATTATGATCAATAAAGAAATACGTTTGAAATATAAATAACACATGCTGTTCCCATATACTGTTGCATATAAATACGTTTAACGATGAAAGAAAATCAATATACGAAGTGACCGGATTCCGTCCTGTTGTGATAATATAATTATATATCAATACATGATCAATTAAGTAAATTTACAATCAAAACTGACTCGTAAGTAGTAGATTTTAAACTCAAACAGTAAGCTCTGTAACATTTTTCGAACGATAGTAACGTTTTATTACTGTAACTATTAAGCGCTGTATTTTTTTAACAGTACGATTAAACACTGCAATTTCGTTTCTTAATGTACCCTTTTCTTATTGTAATTACTATGCGCTGTAACTAAATGTTTGTTACTGTAACTGTTATCAGTAGTAACATTTTTCTTGCCTAAGCAATTAAGTTTCTTGAATAAGAGTAATATTTAGTATTAGCGTTAGAAGTTTTCCTACATATTTAAATGGAAAAAACAACTGTTGGTAAAATGCGATAATGGCGCAAATCCCTGATAAAATATGTCTTTTGTTCAATTTTGTTTATGATGTGTTTTTTTACATAAAAAAATATTCTTGCTTACTGTAAAAAACATGATTTACCATTTTTATAAAGATTATTCTTAATGTTAGAATATTGTACAGGACTTTTGTATTGACAAAAGAATACCTTTCATGCTAATGAGTTTGTATCGTATAAATACTGTGCGATAGTTTCTTAACTAAGTGCAAGACGAAATCCATTTTAAATCTTTCAACTTCGGTTCATATCCGTACTCCAAAGATTAAAATTTAAAAAAAGTAGATTTTTGTTACGCTGTAAGAGTATTTTGTTAGGCTCTCAGTTAAATAATATTAAATGAATTAATGACAATATATTTTAAGACCTAAAGTAACTCGTTCACTTCGAGAATAAACGTTAAATTATTACTAGAATGGCTAATACAACAAAGAAGCATAATTTAAAAAATTCATATTAAACATATAATTTTATTTACATTCAATTATTAACTACTGGATAAAAAATTATCAAAATTTGCTGCACAAAATTAGTAGTAAACGTTTTGTTAGACAAAAAAGTATGAAAGTTTGTTACAAAGTAAGAAAAATCCGTTAGTTGCATTCGGTCAAACCGGCCGATACTGTGATTCACTCCCATGGTCTCTCCAACATAAACTGCTTGCAAAATTCTACACCCCCGCATGTGCCTTTACAATATTAAAGTCTTGATTGTAGAAGCCGTTCCGTTTACAATACATTGTACAATAAACGAAAATTAGTCAACTCGCTTTTCATATTTTGAAAGTGAAGAACAATCGTAGAAAGACATGTAAAAGATATCGATAAATAAAAAAAATGTTAGGCTTAAAATTTCATTCTAAATGTGTTTCCCGAAGGCGTACACGTTGTTATCCCCGGTAATTAATAGGAGAATTCCGATCATTCGCGCCAGTTTCGCAGGATTCTGCGGAGGTTAATCCTTGACAAGTCAGTGCCGGATTATTATTTATTGATGAATGAGGTGGTTTGGCTTTACTTAGGCATGCAAATGTGAAAGGAGCTGCTAATAAGGATGCTCAGAAGTGATCACGCGAGCCGAGAGCAGCGATAGATTGAATCACCTAATTTGATCACTACTGATTTGATTCCGCCACAGCTCGCTTTGCTACTTGTTCCCTGCAAAGTATTCCCGTTCATTAGACAACGTTTCGGAGCCCTTAATGTAATTGCTTCATCTACGAAATTGACGAATCGGTTCCAATTAATTACTAACAATTAAGTCTCATCCGAAAACTATTTTATCTGTGCGTCACATGTATATTATCCCTAATGCTACTCAGGATTTAATTCATTGTACACATTTTTAATTTGATGATTTGTGTAACGTTTTCATTAAATAGATACTAAATATGTTTATATACCTTTTTATCATTGTAAATTTTTTTAGTTCACATTGTTAAATAAAGTTGTACTTTTTGTTGTTCATATTGATAATGTTTATAATAAAATATTTAGTTTTGTTATTAAAAAAAATAAGAATATTTTGTTCCTTTTTATATCCGCCATCTTGTTTTTGTCTGCCGTGACGATTACCATTGGCTAATGCCCTCTGGTCAGTCGTAGGTGGCTAGTAGACGAATGAAGACGTATGGTGACCTGTATTCCGTAGTTCAGTTTTAATGATTAGTGTTGAGTATAGTTTCTTACTAAGTGCATGTTACTGATTTCTTGTTTCACTGAACGATGGCAAATGCCCGGAAAAATCCTGTTTAAATCACAATCCTTCCATCGTCAAAAATAACCTTCAAAAAAAGAATTTTGTTCTAGCTTCTACATGAAGTTAAATATTTCATTTCATACTAGTAGAAGTGCAATACAATACTTATTAAATCGAACTGTTAATTATTTTCAGTTCTCTTCTAGTGTAAAGAAGAAATCATATAAAACATGGTCTGTATTTGTAATACTAAGTCCATGAAGAGATCTGAAAAATCAGCTGGTGCATGATTTCTGTGCGCTAAACTCAACCGTTTCGGAGCCTTTAATGTAATTGCTTCATCTACGAAATTGACGAATCGGTTCCAATTTAATACTAACAATTAAGTCTCTTCCGAAAACTATTGTATCTGTGCATCACATGTTTATCACCAAGGCTACAACTCAGGACGTAATTGATTGTACAAATTTTCAATGTGATGATGTAATGTTTTCATTGAGTATATACTAATGGAAGTTCAATACAATACTTATTATATAGAAATCAAACTATTAGTTCTTTTCAGTTCTCTTCTAGTGTATAGAAGAAATCATACAAATCACGATTTGTCCATGGAGTGAATTTTCGATGAATCCTTATAACAGGGATCTGGAAAATTAGCTAGTTCATAACTTCACAGCTCTAACCTCAAAATTTGTTATTGTTTCAGTAGAAGTAATTGTACAAAAACAGAATTGTTTGTATACGTAATGACTGCGTTGAGTTATTATGTAATACAAATTAACTAAAACTAGTAATTTACTATCACTGGTAAATGGATACAAATATTTTCCTATATTAATTTTGGAAAAACTAAAATTAATATTGGAAAATATTTGTATTCATTTACCAGAGTTATAAATTAAAATCTTTTCCAATGCTCCAAGATTCATCATAAACGAGTAAGATTTAATAGTTTTGTTTCCCGTCCGACAAACAACGTTGTTCATAGCACAGAGTATACGTGTGTTTCAGTGCTTTCGTATTAAAAATAACACGATTGCGCACAGAAAACAACTACTTTGCTCCTAGTGAAAACTAATATTAAAATAGTAAACATTTTGGACACGTCACAACTTACTTATTTCACAAATGCCGAGGCACCTTTCCTATTGGTGTGAATTCCCAGGATTAGTAAATGATCCGTAAGCTGTTGTAAAATTTATTTATAAATCATGCGCATCCGTTAACATTAAGTGGGACCTCTGTGTTTGAAATACGTTCGCTGCCACTTAGGACTGATTTATCCGCAACTAATAAATTGTAGGAAAAATGTTCACAATATACCTCACAGCGCGGGTGGCAATATATCGCAGGCCCAGTGTCAATGCAGTATGTCGCCATTGTATCATTTATGATTTTGGGTGGGCAGTAACACTCCTAAATCAATTGTAGCAGTCCGACCGCAATATAATATTGGGCGTCACCTGATTTGTGTCTTCAACCCGACCATCTTTCCCCGCTTACTGTGAGGTACTTTCCACTCTGAATATATGGTGTACGTACTCTATGGACATTTTATGTCTATAGTTGCCGAATTTGTAGCATTAGAGTATTTATTTACGCTATAATTTATGTGGTAAGCCTCTTATCATATATTTTGCGACACCTTGTGCCACCATATATTGTTGTAATTTTTTATTTAAGATTTTAAATGTACTTTTTAAAATACTCGTGATACATGTACTAGCGTACAACTGAAAGTAGTGCTTTACGTAGCCATCTTGAATAGCTATGAACTATCTAACTATGAGCTTGAACTATCTTGTAAGAAGTTTCAAACAGAGGTTTCAATTTCTATTAGGAAATCCAATTTGACGATCATAACTTGATCCATATAGCTTATAAATTAATCACGAAGTCAAAATTATTTTTTGGTTTACATAATAGATGAGCTGTGTACAATTCTCAAACTTTTTACATGACAAATACAATTCCGAATATATATATATATATATATATATATATATATATATATATATATATATATATACAGTACACAGCATACAGTATATGTTTCAACATTTTATTTGTCATGTAATATATATATATATATATATATATATATATATAATTCTTCTAAACTTAAAATAAATATTTACATAAAAAACAAGAAATCTAATTATAACTTGAGTAGAATTAATTAGTTAATAATTTTTTATTTTTAAATTTAAGGCCCTAAACGTGTTACAATATATCAAGAAATATAGAAGTATAATATACATTTAAATTTGAGGTTATTAATTAGGCTGATTGTTAAATTTATTTAATTTATATAATAATTTATTTTGGTGAACTGGAGTTAAAATCGACGTTAAATAAACCCTTCCCTCCATAGCTACTTTATGTGCAAATATTTGCATGTTTACTCTTTATTCTTTGTCTACAAACGGTACATATTTGATATGATTTTTGAAAAAGTTATTTGTAGAAATACAAAAGGAATTTGAAGAGGCCTTTTTATTTTTTTGTATAAGATACATTTGTGCATAATGTAAAACCTATACATAGGAACAAATATTTAGCCTGAAATACAAGGTCACGCATGCTGTTGATATGTTACATACATCTTGTTTATATATATGTGTAAAATATGGTTTGTAAAATATAGGAATATGAAATTTGCATTAGCCTTCAGCAACACCTTATATTTCTTAAGAAATCATATGTTTAAAAAGAAACAAATCAATTTAGACAACAACCTAGCATGTAAAATAATACATGAGTGATATAAACATGAAGAGAACCTGTATTAATCATTGATTGATTGACAACCTCCGCTAGATGGGTTTAACAGTTAAACGTGTACCTTAACAAGTTCACGTATTACGTGTTAAGCAATGTATGTAATCGTTTTCACATTAGTGAGACTTTCGGAAAGTTATGTTGAGCTCTTTGTTTAAGGCCCATGGTTCTAAATACTAAATATTTAATACCTTTTGAAATATAATTTGTAGTGATAGAACGTGATTAATTATAACATTTTGATTAAGAGATAAAAATCTACAATTATTTAGTACAAATAGTAACCAAGTAGTTTGAATTGTTTTAAAATAAAGTTTGTTTACTTCTAAATCGCATTCCGAAATGCATTTTGTACGAAGGTTAGTCAAACTATATAACACGTGATGAAAGTTGATTATATTGAGGGAGAATTTTATTTTCACTGGAAATCATTCTATACACTTTTCTATTATTGTTAGTAATATTTGTTATATTAACTCCACAATATAGGTTTATCTTTATAATTAATATTAACAATAAGAAAATAAAATGTTTTATTGTACATACACGTGTTTTAGATTTAAGGATTCTTAAGTGTACATTTGAACCACCAGAGCATTAGTTTCCTATTTTTTAAATATCTGAAATTGATATTATAAAAAATTGAAAGAATAAAACAAAATGTAATTAAGAATATGGTGGTTATGATTTGAAGTTTAACCGTGAATTTTACTTCATTAAGTAGAGGTCAAGGTCATAAATATTAGTTTTTCTAAAATGCCTATAATGATTTATAGTTTGTATGTCTATTCGTTGGTACATTGATTAATACTACATTGTAGAGGTAATTGTTCTACTGTTTTTCGTGCATACGAAAATAATTAAGATAATTATAAATATAAATAGTTATAATGGATATAAATGGTTGGGTAGCACATCGTTTACACATCTTCGTTTATTGACAGAACAAACAAGGACAAAGTTTGTCCCCTCAACTGTAGTTAACCTCACGGCTAAGTAAGGAAGAGGGAAGACTTATCTCTCCTTTATACATCATAGTTTATTGACAGAACAAACAAGGACAAAGTTTGTCCCCTCAACTGTAGTTAACCTCACGGCTAAGCAAGTAAGAGGGAAGACTTATCTCTCCTTTATACATAATAGTTTATAGACAGAACAAACAAGGACAAAGTTTGTCCCCTCAACTTTAGTTAACCTCACGGCCAAGCAGGGGAAGAGGGAAGACTTATCTCTCCTTTATACATCATAGTTTATTGAAAGAACAAACAAGGACAAACTTTGTCCCCTCAACCTTATTTGACCATATGGTCTAGGAAGGAAGAGGGGTTTGCATTACATAGATTTAATGACATAAGAAGCAAGGCTAAAGTTTGTTAATTCGACGTTAGTTAACCTCGTTTACACAAGCTAGTAAAGTTTTATTTACAGAACAAACATGGACCAAGTTTGTCACCTCAACTTTAGTTATCCTTACGGTCTAGTCAGGAAGAGGGAATACTAATCTCTCGTTTACTCAACGTAGTTTTATTGACAGAACAAACAAGATCAAACTTTGTCCCCTCAACCTTATTTGACCTTATGGTCTAGGAAGTAAGAGGGAAGATTAATCTCCCGTTTGCAGTACACAGATTTAATGCCATAAGAAGCAAGGCTAAAGTTTATTAATTCAACGTTAGTTAACCTCGTTTACACAAGCTAGTAAAGTTTTATTTACAGAACAAACATGGACCAAGTTTGTCACCTCAACTTTAGTTATCCTTACGGTCTAGTCAGGAAGAGGGAATACTAATCTCTCGTTCACTCAACGTAGTTTTATTGACAGAACAAACACGTAGTATGTACTCTCAACTTAAGCTAACCTGATGGTCTTGCAGGGAAGAAGGAAGACTAATATTTCGTTCACACAACCTAGTACCCTTTATTTGACTGAACAAACACGCCCAAAGTTTGTAAGTTCAACCCAACCTGGAGTATCAGTGCATTATAAATTAATTAAAAAATTAACATGGTTATGTGAGACATAATATACGCCACATAGAATATTGACTGAAGAAACATGGCTGGAGTTTGTCCTCTCAAATTTAATTATCCTCATAATCTTGCAAGGGAGAGGTGGGACTAATCTCTCGTTCATACAACTTACTCAGAGTACAGTTTTATTGACAGATCAAACTCGGCCAAAGTTTGTCACCTGATTTTAGAGTTGCTTGTGTGATAACAGTGAGTTGTTACAACGTACCAATGTTCACTTTCACATACTAAACTTTTACCATGACATTTCCATTCCAACTCTCCCCTCTCAATATTCTTTCAATGAGAGATAATAACGAAACCGTACTGAACTCGAAACGTCTATCATATCGGGGTCTTGAAACATATTTACTGCACCCCAAAATTCCTTAAACTTAGCCATCCACGTTTGATGGAATAAATAGCTTACTTATTGTTTTATTTTACGTATTTTCCCAGATAGTCAATACTCAAATGTTGTCCTAAAAGACTACATTTAAAAAAGTTAGGAATGACCTTTAAAACTTTAAGTGCATGATTTTCCCTTTCATGCCTGAGAGCAATCGTGGCTGGGGGTGGCTGTGGTGACGATGGGCAGAGGCGGGGTGCCGTGGTGTCCTGGCCCGATCTCAAATTGTTAAAAGGTTTAAAATGTAAAGGTGCTGAAGGAGGTACGGAGTGGAGCAGAGTACATCAATAGGGGAGGAGTACAGGCCGTGTGACTGTGGTGACGATGTGCAGAGGCGAGGTGCCGTGGTATCCCGGCCCGATCGCAAATTGTTAAAAGATATTAAAATGTAAAGGTGCTGAAGGAGCTACGGAGTAGAGCAGAGTACGTCAATAGGGGAGGAGTACATGCCGTCTGACTGTGGTGACGATGGGCAGAGACGAGGAGCCGTGGTGTCTCGGCCCGATCTCAAATTGTTAAAAGGTATTAAAATGTAAAGGTGCTGAAGGAGGTACGGAGTAGAGCAGAGTACGTCAATAGGGGAGGAGTACATGCCGTCTGACTGTGGTGACGATGGGCAGAGACGAGGAGCCGTGGTGTCTCGGCCCGATCTCAAATTGTTAAAAGGTATTAAAATGTAAAGGTGCTGAAGGAGGTACGGAGTAGAGCAGAGTACATCAATAGGGGAGGAGTACAGGCCGTGTGACTGTGGGGTATCCATTGTTGGCCTAATCACTGTCTGTGGAGGTGAGCCGGGGGCACGACACTCATTAGACAACGGCTCGAGCACACTCGATCGAGCGACAGAAAGAAAAACAAAAATAATAATGACTCGTGTTAAGAGGACGGACTTGAGACGATATTTGCTCTCCACTTAGGAGACAAAGTGGGGTGCTCGTAGCAGCTCGGAGCGTCGTGGCGGGGCGCGGCTCTGGCGACCCCGACTCGAGTACCGCGGATTTGACAATGCACACATCCACACCAGAAGATACTCCTCTTGTACCCTACAGTGCTATCTCGGCGTGACTCGTTACTACGTGATACGGACCTGGAGTACGAATCTCTACCGGGGCCGGGGGCATACCGTCACTACTTCGCCCACTGGAGCGACGCCTTGTCTCCAACGCGGCCCAAACTTTACGATACAAAGAAATTCTGGAGTAACATTAGTTACACCAATTCCACTCATAATAATCCTCTAAATTTGAACTTTTCCTCAAATAAATTGAGAGAAAAAGGATTTCGAGGTAAAATCAATCATTCATTACACCATACTACGCGACGTGTACGAGAGTGTCATGCACACAGGAAAGCAATGAATGAAAATAACAACGTTGCTATACCAATTGGGTAAGATTAGTATTAGTGTTATCGTCTTGAAGATATTTTCATATTAGTTGTAATTTCGTATTAAGGTTATAGCCACAAAAAATGAAATGAAAAATTTCTTTATAGTCCTCTCTACCACTTAACCTCATAAAAAATTAAACTAACATAATTATATACCTTTATAACTAATCATAAATCCATTTATTTAAATTGTAAATTAAATGAACCTTAACTTAAAAAACAAGCCAATAATTAATGTAACTTTAAACATACTTACACTACTATTACAAGATGCATTCATTCGACTCAAATTCCACAAAAATTGTGAGACGTGAAAAAACGTAAATAACACATTATACACCTCTCACTATTTTTCCAAAACCTGTAGTAACGCATATAATTAAATTATAGGAAGGCATAATGAGGATATTTTCTCTCTTTCTATTACTGTTATCGGCACATGGAGATTCACTGCAATGCAAAAACGTTTTTGTAAGTTTGTGAAGTTTAAGCATTCGGTAAGATTATCTTGATATCAAAATCTTTGTACGTCACAAAAGTAATAAAATTCTAGCGTTTTGGTCAACCAAAACTTATTAAAGTTCAATGCTCTGAGGGGTTACCTTCCAAAAATGCCTTGAACGTAAAACCGTGTAGAAGATACACACATACTCATTTAAAACAGGGGGTTTGCTAAACATTTGAAATATTAATATGGATTCTTTTCCAGATAATACAGATTTCGCTGTGTCTGCCAATAGGTTAAGCTATAACCCCAACGGCTGACCAACCAGAAACTCTGGCACGATGCCGCTGGCTTTTCTAGTCAATTCTAGTCACGCTGGATAGTACATGGTGCATTGCATGTTTTGTCTATACGTGCATTATATACTTTCCTTCCATGCAGTTACAATTCAACCGACCATGTGAATATTAAGACGGAAACCTTTTCCATATGTTGCCACCATCTGTTTGAACTCCGAAGGTTTTTTGGCACTGATCTCCAAGTTTTACAGTCTAGAGCGATGCATTTGCACTACTCATAACGTAGTTATGGTAAGAATGGTTGAATGGGAATTCCCACCACATCCTCCTATGCTTCCTCTTATTGCGACCTGTTTTTTAGATCTCTTCAGATAAACATGACTCCAGATTTTAGGAGTCAAGTCCATAAAAGCGTCAAATCTCAGACGCTGCACTAAGAGGTAGGTGAGCCGGAGCTTAACTCAGCATTCAATTTGAATCAACCCTTCCCTCCATAGCTACGCTATGCGTAGAAAAACTCGGTCTCTCCAGCGTGTTTAGAGATCGTGCCTATCACATCGAAGTGCAACCAATTGTGCACTTGAAAAGACAATGAGAATGCCCATTCACCTTAGATTACACTATATTTGTGGTCTAGATGTCTCTGATGTCGAAACGATGTAACGCGTTCAATTTGAGCTTCTTCGTTGCCTATATTTTTTTTATCTCTTCAGACAAACATGACTCCATAATTCAGGAGGTAAGCCCATAAAAGCGTCAGCTCTCAGACGCTACACTAAGAACTGAAGCTTAACTGAACATTCGCATTAGAACTTTTCGAATGTTGCAATAAATCCTATTTCAAGTCCTATTAAGGTTAGCTGCAAATTTTAAAATAAACTTTTAAAGTTATCTGGTCGTAAGAAATGAAGAACCTACTGTAAGTCTTTTTGTGCTCTGGCTTACGCAGCTGGACTTTTTTTGCTGTACCATACAGGTTTATTGAAACTTGACACTAACGTTTTAACACGGAATTCAGGAAAATATATGTATCCTTCACTCCTAATTAGGTTATTATACGAAATATAACCACACAGAGTACAACACTATAACCTAAGTTTTTACACTCTCAACAAAGTGAGATAAAACATCTAGATAGACGACATTTATAAAAATGTAATTAATCTATAAATTGCAATATACATTTTTATAAACAGTATACATTAACTCTGCATATAAACACAGAGCAGGCTCAATCCTATATGTGACTGTAGCACTTCAAAATATTATTGAGGTTCAACTGTAAGACCTTGCTTGCACTGAATACAATTCCCAGGTCACCGGCCCATGTAGGGGGTAAGTTTTTCAATTGAAGGCCTTTTTATACCTAGTGGATATCTTAAACATTTATGTGGACGATAATGTGTAATTGGACTAAACCTAAACAGCATTCTTACTGAAAATATTGTTTTTTATTGTCATTATTTTAAGAGGTTTATTGAGGGGGACCTTTCTTCATGAATAGGTCCGAAATCTAAATGTAGTGACCAGAAAAACGATACGTTTCTTCTAGAACGTCACGTCGCTATGAAAGTCTTTTTTCAAAAACAGGAAGGTTGCGTACCCAATCTTCTGCCGGGTTCATTTATTACGACCTCCATCACTTTGATTACTGGTTTTTAACCAAGCCACTGTCTATCCGATACGTTTTTGACAAAGTAGGTAGATTTTTAATTGCCCACAGAAAGTGTTATGGCAACACTGCTCCGAGAGTGATGGCGCCTGAAAGCGCAGCACTCACGAAATGTCTCGAGACGGAGGCGTGATTTGTAGTGGACGTTGGGGCCAGCTCCGATGTCGGGGAGGTGTAGGGTTGCTAATTACCTGAGGAAAGCAGACTCGGGTCGCGATCCCGACGGCCGATGAGCAATACTCTATTAAATCTTCTCAATTAAACGTAATTCGTTGATTAAAACGGGCGCGCTCCAGCTCGACCTACGAATCTAATAATCGTTTTCACAATCTTGCAGAGCAAATAATAATAGCAATTATGATTGCGGCGAGTATATGCGCCTGTGTTGACAATTTATTGCTAATTATTTTCTTGCAATGTGTTCTCCCTGCGCATCCGAGTCCTGGTGAAATTATAGCAGTAATTGGTGGAATGTAGGAAATAATTTATACACATTTCGCAATTCCTTTCCCCCTCTCTCTTCTAATGTAAATAGATCTAATCTAATTTTCATTTGCCATCCCGCCCTTTACGATACCAGACTGGCTGGCTTCCCCTTCCCTTGATACGAGCTCTGTTGAAGTTTGACGTCACAAGAGAATTGTTGGAATTGTATCACTATTCGTTCATAATATTAGAACGGTTAGACCACCAAAACAATCCAGCTTCACCGCTCTATTACTATTATATGTGTTGGAAGACAAGGTTTGCTATGGAACAAACTGCTTGTTAAAGAGACTATAATATAGTATCTTCGACTATACTTATGTAAGTAGTATAATCAGAGATAATATAGTATAAACTAGAGTATATTGCATATATTGGCCATCTCACGCTTTAAACATGACTGAAATAAATTGTTGAGTTAATTGTTAACGGAGAAAGAATAACAAATAATTATCACTAATTTAACATTTTTTTAAAATCGTTAAACTTCCTTATTACTATTTAAAGTAACTCAAAAATATTTAGAAATTCATGTAATAGAAACGCAAGGTTTGAAACTACGTGAAATAAGCAATGAAGTGTTCTTATATGTATCCAAAACCTAAAATGTATTATAATAACAAGGTTTCTTGGGAAGACCAACTAGTTAAATAGGCCACTATTATTTATACTTAATAATTACAAATATAATTCGAATATATTCAACCTAGACATCATGTTCCCTGTCATATGCGATTCTATCAATTTATATAATCATATTCATTTATCTTACTATCATTATTGCAAGAAAATACTTCAGAGGTGACGAACTGTATTAAATGTGATAATACACTTCCATTTGTTGTTATAAAATTATTGTGCATACAATTATGTTGTTCGGAAGTTTATTATGTTGTTCGTTCACAACGTAAGCAGTTTTAATCAGCAATCATCGGGTATCGAAGGGAAATAATATTTAGGAACGAACTACACTGCTACGCCATACCAGTAAACACTTAGTTTGTATATACGAGTACTTTGAAATTTTTAGCGAAATGACCCCATCCCACACAGCATAATTAATTAAAAAAGAAGCGTATGACCAATTTCTTATTTAATTGATAACATTATCCTAGTAAGTAGGCCTTGTAAATGTCTTGTTGTTTTCGTGTGGGACCATGGCGCTTTGCTAAAACTACTATTTACAAAGGTTTTTCTTCACAATAATATGCTTTCATAGAATTGTTATGCGATTGTGGCCAATTTTCTTTGGAGTGTGTTGCAAATCATTAACTTACTAAAACAGCGTCATAACTCTTATAAATTATGGTGTATAAAGAAAAACGATTAAGTGATCCATACCAAAACAACATAGCTTACCTCAACTACCTCCTTATTGAGCAGTTAAGAAGGAAAATACGATAGAATCAGACTTAATTTAAAGTGACTACATCTGGTGATATTAGAACTAGACTCACTGCGTTCTAGAAGAAAACCTGACATGAGAGTATGAAAGTTTTGATAATTTTCGTGAAAAGTGTTCGATTCCTCTGAAAATTTACATATTCTTATTATAAGGTCCAAATATGAGATAGTTGATTTCTGTTCAAGGTGAAAACACATAAATATCGGACCTGTCTTCCACCCTGTTGAACACTAATAAAGAAATAAAAACTGAACCTGTTAGTTTATTTAACAAATTCATATGTAGTTAACGCAATTTTCTTTGATTGATGATGTCCTTTCATGTAAGTTTATATTTAATTAAAAATATAATTTCCTTAATTCATAAATTAATATTATGTAATAATAAATGTAATTAATTATTACATAAAATTAATAAATGTAACACCCTGAAATCATGGGAAAAAGTTAAAAATCTTTAGCTATTTTTATTAGGTCCTCGGAGGGATAACTTTGTTGTATCTTCAGGGAAGTTATCAGGGTTATGAATTTAAAATAAAAAGCATTCTTCCCTAATCCAAATCCGATTACACGATTTTAAAGACGCCGCACCACGATTCCAGGCTAAAGACTGCTTGAGTCTTTGTCTTATCTGACGATTGAACACCTTATCAGATAATACAGTGTAACCCCTAACTCTGCTAGTTAATTTCTGAAACAGAAGAATAGTTTATGTATTGTATTGCTCTCTCAGGCATTTGAGATTAGACCCTCTAGAATTTTATTCTGTACATGATAGGCATTATCTTGAGGCATGTTTAGGTTTTCATCGCCATCAGTGTGGGGCTGCCGCGTTCCGCACTGATATCAGAAGGCATTACTAGATAAGATAAGATAGGCACTTTACCTGACCCCATTCTTGTAAAAAAGATAATGTCGATTTCCAAAAAAAAAAAAAATGAAACAATATCGATAACGAATACAGTGAGATGGTTTCGTATATAAGACTTTGCAAGGTTTGATGTGGGCTAACCAGACCCCTGGTTTGATACACAATGTATTCTCATTCTTATAATGCTAATGGATTTTAGACTTCAACCCGAGGAAGAAGCAAAACTAGAATACGGGAAAAAGGAGGTAGAGAAAAAGGGTGCAAGGGCTGGACTGAGTGGCAAGATAAACACTGAGGAAGGGCCCAAGAGCCGAGTACTACCGATTATTGGCGCTGTCCCGCCTTGCGTGTCGATTGCTGGCAAACTTCCCTCCTGGATCAGACGTGGCTTGAGTTATCTGTACGCCGCTTTGTAGTCCTGACCGGACTCTCACGGCGGGAAACTGTGAGAACAATGTAAACAGCGAATATTGCTTTAGATAGAGTTTTGATGACTGAAAGTAAGCGATGACTGGTGGCAAGAGTCGGTTTATGTGTGGTTGTTCCAGTGTCCACTTGATTACGAACGGAACACTTTGAGTAACAATAAGTTTAACTGTGCAAAAATATCATTCTTCCCACAGTTTCAAGTAATAATGTTACTTAATTATATCTATTTCACAATTAGTTTTAGACGTACAGTCGGCAAAAAAAATTAAAAAACTTTTTGAGTCCAAAATTCTTGTAACGATAACAATATGCATTATTTGAGATTGTTAGACATCGAGCTTGAAAATAATAAAGAAACAAAGTTGTACTAAAAGTTAATAAATTGTCACAGCTCCTTTTTCAAGGATAAAGTAAGAAACGTGTTGGAAACTTTCACCGGCAATACACTTAACATAATGAAACAATTTATCAATATTATCTTTATCGTTACCAATCTATAAGAAGGCATCCCAGAGAATTTTAATTTAAGCGTTATTGTATGTAAATTTCAAATATAAAACTAAAAATATCGAAAGCTCACTAAAAACTATTTGGAGAGATGGGGTTAAAATGTTGAAGGTAGTATACCTTTGGGTACCTAGAAAATGAATGCCTTGTGGGTTTTTTCATGTAATAACAAAGCCAGGAATCTTAATAAAAAACAATCAAGTTTTCATCTTTACTGCATGTTTGTCAGAGTATTTATTTATTATTTGTGTTGAAAAACGCTTGAATAATCAATAAAAGCATGATTTTCTATTACTTACCTGAAACACCCCAAAGCTTAAATTGGTTTGTATTAAAAACTATACAAATTGAAATATAAATAAATCTGGATTATTTCATAAGTATAATTTTTAATGGAATCCCTTTTTTCCATAATTGTACAATTTTACATAATTGTAACTGGGTGTACAAATCAATGTAAAAAAAATTGAAGTGTGTGGTATATTGTTGAACATTCATTATTCCGTTAAATGACCCATTGCATTGAGTTTATAGTATCTTACATGTCGCAATGTATCTGGAAGGTAATAGGCAGAGAAAGGCAGAGACAGAATCGACTTAAAAGTCATGCACTCTGGCTACCTCGGTCCCTATTCTTGTGTGATACATCTTAAGAGGAAATTTAACTGAAATACTGTTGTTAAGCAAACATACTCTTTCATATGCAGTGAAAATAAAGCAATGATCGAGTATCAGCTTAAAAACACAAGTTATGATTAAATTGTCGTTGTTTGAAGATAATAATATGTTTAGAACCAACTGCGTTATCATTTTACATTTTTATAGTTAAATCGAGGTTTTCTTTCAGTTCAAGCAATACGTTTTGTCTCACCAAAATGACATTAGCTGTACATAAACAGGGCAATATATGACTTAAATGCTCTTTTAGTAAACTAATGAGTATAACTATGCCACAGATCTGTATTGATTTTCCAGTAAACATAGTCGGAATATAGAATTACTGAACTAATTATTCTACGCCGAAATCGAGTAACTCGAGATAATAGAGGACGAGATAACGACGGTGAGGTCCATCGATCATTAGAACGGGCCGAGGTATACCGACCGCGATATGAGATAACGACGGACGGTTGAGCCAAACGGCAACTCAAAGGCGCTTGATTATTCCAAATTCATTGTATTGTATCCGTTTTAATATTTGGCTTAGGTCCGGCGGCTTGAGCCTGAAAGCTCGACGTACAAAACAGAATTTTCTGTTAGTTCAAGGAATGCGTTGGGTCAGTACAAAATTATATTGACTGTGAATATATACAGCGCAATATGTTGGTTAAACTAGTGAGTGTTTAAATATGCCACAGATCTGTATTTATTTTCCAGTTTACATAGTCGGAATATAGAATTACCGTTATTATTACTAGGTAACTATTATACGCCGAAATCGAGTAACTCGAGATAATAGAGGACAAGATAACGACAGAGAGGTCCATCGATAATTAGAACGGGCCGAGGTATACCGACCACGATATGAGGTAACGACGGACGAAGTGACGGACGGTTGAACCAAACGGCAACTCAAAGGCGCTTGATTATTCCAAATTCATTGTATCCCGTTGTGACATTTGGCTTGAGTCCGGCGGCTTGAGCTCGCAGCCCGTCGCAGCCCATTTACCCCGGCCGCGGCCGCACTCAAATGTCGGAATTGACCAAGACATTTCACCCTCACCCCCGATCGCTAAAAACTGAAGGTCACATGACGGGTTCGATTCGGCAAATGTCAGCCACTGTGCGTGCCTCGCGCACGCTCAAGACGTCAAGTCAACCGTTCTCGTTGTTTCCCCGCTCTTTCTCACAAGAAACGTCACATCTGCCCGCTATCTGTGTAACATCGCATTGACATAAATAATTGAAGGGCTTATGGGATAAAACGGATAAGACCATTCTCAAAACGGATTTTTTATGTCTTGAACATTGAACCAATTCCTTTCGAATTGTGTTGTTGGTTGTGGGATAAATGGGGCCAAGTCCTTCTAAAAACAGAAAAAGAATACTCTATTCGAGGATAAATCTCTATTCTCTGGACAGGTTGGCCAACCAATGGAAATAGAATCACTGTTAGCCAGCGTTATTCAACAATATTAGGATATTCGTACAAACCTATTAGTTCTGGTTCACGTCAATAGTATTTAAATTAAAAAATAAAATATAAATAAAAAAACATCACAATTGTAGGCTCAATTTTATATCATTAATTAAGTTGCTGGACTCTAGATTAAGTGTCTTAATATTATTATTACATTATATCGTTGGACACACTAATAGTAATAGTGGTCAGTGAATTCCAAAGAAGTTTTTGTAAATTATTGATGGAATAAATTATTTTTATTATGTAAATGAGATCAGTCCGTTTCGTTTGAGCAATACAAGGGATAGGTCCAAGGGTTAATTTTCATTGGACCTTTTATAAATTCCCTAAAAGAAAAAAATAGATTTCTAATCACTGTTTTTGTTATTGTAGGACCCATTCCGGTATAAGTACAGAAAAATATCAAGACCTACAGATTTTGGCAAAATTCTGTGAACCTACAGCTAGGATCTTTTCGGAAAAACATCCACACAATTAAGCAGGAAGACAACGCTCCCTGATCGTATTTTGTATAAGTACTGCACTTGTAACATATTGTAAAAAGCTTATTTCACTATAAAAATATGTACAAGCAAAAAATTAAAGTTATTTGAAACATTATTTTTTAAATAACGTTTCTTTTATTGGAATAAAATGGATAAGTCCTACGACTCATCACTTTCTTCCCTCAAAAGCTTGTAGTTTAAACTCTTTTTTAAACAAAAACTACCTAAAAGCATTGTTGTACTGTACTTTTTACTACAAATTGTAAATTTATATAATTAAAACTACTAATTAAGAAATATTAACAATAAGTTATCAATGGCAAAAGTTATTTGGTTTCAGAGCATTGATTTTGCTCTCCGAAAAATCTTTTAAATGTGGAATTATCCCTATTATTCCACCAGCCCTTCAATTTACTAATACTTTTACTATATTATAGTGTAAGCATCTGCTAAGGCAACTGGAAATTTTGAAAAGCACGAATAAAGAAATAAAGATAAATACCATACTGGTATAACTTTTTGTGGAGTGGTAAAAATATTACTTTACTTCGTCATCAGAGGAGTAATCTTAAGGTCCTTTGACTTTAAAATTAATAAAAACCAAAAATGATTTCACCGCCAGTACAGTACGCAGGCCTGCCTAACCAGCAGGCGAAAAACACTAATGCAAAACCTGATCCATTTGACAATTTTGTTAATAGCATACCCAATTTGCCGTGGTAAAACACAAACTAACAGTAGTAATAGAACAGCGGCAAACGTCGGCAGTTGTCGATACGGTTGGGCCGATGGACAACGGCAAGGAAGTCATTAAAATAGCCACAACAGCGTCGGTCAGTAAAGGAATAATTTTATCTGCTCTGGAAGGGAAAATACATTGTAGGGCTCCGTAGTAGGGCAATTACAGTAACAGAATCCTTCCGCTATCCGTGTCACATACAGAAGTGAGCATGAGGAGAACATACCGCCCGCACAGTACATTCATAAATTATGCCTATTAAATTTGGCGGTAGGGCGGCCGGTGCGCTGTGTGGCGTGCGTGAGGCCACATAGATCCCCAGACAAAGGGTAAGACACACAAAAGAGGACATGTAGAAATTCTAATTTTAATTACATTTTCACAAGCTGCTGTTTGTCCTTTGTAATTTTTCGAGTCCAGTTGAGCACGAGTTGTGCACAGAATTACAAACGTCTCCGCATCGGTTTTTACTTTCCTCCGCATAATGTGATGTCATTAAACAATTCTCTTCTCTCACACGTTCTCCGTTCCCGCTCCTGCGCCCCTCGCTCACGCCGTAGGAGACCCCGATGTTGGGGGTTCCAGCAGAGTTCGACTGTTCGATCCGTCCGATAAGACAATAATTGTATGTTATCACTATATACAGGCGTCCACCGAATAGTCCTTTCATTAACTAGTATTTTCGTAACTAATATCTTTGTATTTATTTTTTTGTTCATTTAATACACTGTTAATATATGTTATATACTCAATTTTAAAATACAATAAAAACAATTTTATAATGGCCATTTTGGTTATAAGTGAATAAAATTAAATGATGATTTAAAATAATTAAGATAATTTAAAATATGTCACAGAAGTTCTAATTGTATCTGTAACAATGTTAACTTAATTGTACAATATCATCAAATACAGGCGTCAACTGATTAGATTCAGTATTTAGCCGTTTCATTAACTAGTATTTTCGGAACTAATTTCATTTTTATTATTTTGTTTTATTATTTAATAAAGTGTTAATATATGTTATATATTCATTTTTAAAATACAATAAAGACAATTTTATAATGACCATTTTGGTAAAAATTAAAATACTTGAAGTTAATAAAGTTAAATGTCGTTTTAAAATGTGCCACAGTAGTTTTAAAGCTGTATCTGTAACAATATTAACACAATTTTACGATATCATCAAATACAGGCGTCAACCAAATAGATTCAGTATTTATTCCTTTACTTCTAATTTCGTAACTAATTTCATTTGTATTTATTTTGTTTGATCATTTAATTCAGTGTTAATATATTTTATATATTCATTTTAAAAATACAATAAAAACAATTTTCTATGGCCATTTTGGTAACAATTAAAATATACGACGTAAGTAAATTTAAATGAAGACTTAAAATGTATCACAGTAGTTCTAAAATTGTGTCTGTAACAATGTTAACACAATTTTCTGATATCATCAAATACAGGCGTCAACCGAATAGATTCAGAATTTTGTTCTTTACATCTATCTATTTTTGTGACAAATTATACTCTTTATTTATAAATAATTATCTTTATACATTAACGAAAAACATTTAATAAGAATTAAAATATATTTAGTGTAGTTAAAATATACGGGTTAAAGTAATAGCACTATTAATTAAAACTTTACCATTTAAAATGCTATAAAATCTCTTGTCCGAGGATATTTCAAGGCAAACCTTTCCGGAAACATTACATTTTGTTTTATGACGATTACATCATCGAAATAAAACATAGGTTCTTCGTAGTCACTTAAGCATTTCCTATGCTACAAATTGGAAGTTCAAGCAAGCAAGTCAAAACTTATATTCGTGTATATACAAGTGTAATTCGCTCAACGTTGATATAGTGACGAAATTTGAAGAATGAGATTTAAAATAATCTTTTCTTAGTTGAAAACAGAGGTTAATTTTTTATTTGTTTTTTTTTTTTTAATTAAAGGAGAGGCCGATCCCCTTTCAAGCCTTATTCTGTCCGCCCTCATGGGTCACTGGCCTGTGCGAGGATCTTATCAAACAGAATAAGGGGGAGAGTCGATAAAGTACAAGGTCAATGGTACTGATAAAAAGTGCAATGGTCACAGACAGGATTGGTTAGAACCAACAAGTGAAATAATGGCAAAGTCATGAATTTGAAGGCTTTGAGGTAATCGAGGTGTGATGTTTTATCAAAGAAGATAGTACTAAACTTGAGATTGACATATTCTACTATTGTTTAAAGTTTGTTATTGACAATAGAAGGTCTGACAGCTTAACATGATTTCGGACATTTTCCGTAGTTATGGTTACAAAAGGTATAACACAACGTTTCGAGGATTGGAATCTATCCTCCTTCGTCAGGTGGGGATAGATATTCTACCTTGCCAAATACTCTACTAATACGAATTTCCTGGTAATGCGTGTAAAACTTCTATAGGATGTGGTAAATGTTTTCCTGACCGTCTTGAGCTCCATATTGATGGTTCGGAAGAATTTTTACTTTTCTGGTCGAAAGTAATATCACTGCTCCGTACTGACATTGATCCTGTCTTAAGATTAGCCAACACTAAACACTCAACTTACCTAAAGTAGTACACACAGCATTCACAACAATTATTAATTAGGTAATAATTGTAAAATGGCGATATAATCTTGAAAAAAAGATTAAAAATATTCAAGAATCGTATGATGTGTCGGAATGTAATCATTTGCTCACAAACCAATTCAAGGATCTTTCCAAAAACGTGCATGAGATTAATTATCGGAAAGTTGGCCGTGACGAGAGTTCACATTTCAACGCAACAAATAGGGGCTTTCTTAATGTACGTAAACCCCTCATTCCACATTGTACAGTAAAAGAGATTGCGATGCAAAAGCACAGGAGGAAAATTAATAACATGGCAAATCATACTTGGTAGACGGGTGCATATTAATGTAGTGTGGGTCCGGTGGAGTCCGATAATTTATCGGCTTACATATTCATGACCGTGTTTTAATGTCCTCGCCGTCCTCAAGTGAGAGATCTTGTCTTTTACGTTCTGTACTGTACACGGTGTATTTTATTAAAATTCCTGATTCGGAGGCGAGCGCGCCTCTATTAGAGCAAACGGCACGTGAGATGAGGTCCGGGCCATATCGCCACATTCCCTCGCCCAAACTATGCTCAATTGCTTAAATAGTTTTTTGCCCACCCTGTGTCCGGCACAATTCTAAGTAATGACAATTAAAGGAGGGGCGCACGCCACTAAGGCCGCCCCACCCTCCCCCAAATGAGTTTTCCTAAACTGCAATTACAACAATGGTTTTGAGCTAAATACAATTGCACGAGTGGATCGCACTGTTCCCAGTTTTATTTATAGCGGACAAGGCCACAAGTGAGTCATCAGTGTACAATAATATTCACCTCAGGGGCGTGTTTATTATAACCTTACATTTTCCGTTCCATTTTGTATCACTTGCAACTCACTTAGAAACAAAATCGGAAACCATTGATTAATTAATTATTCATATTTTTATATAATGAAATTTTATTACTAATGGCGCTAACTTGTATAAAATATCAGCTAAAACCATGAGGACATTTGCATTAGTCTATAACATGACTCTTTCTGTACGGTCTTTTGGACACTCATTATTGGCCAATCCCAATTGAATAAACACTTATTATGCCTCCAAAATGTCTACATGGTATCGGATATCCTTAGTGGAGGTGAGTTTTCCGGAATTATACATTATGATCGATCATCGTGATGCAAGAATGCCCGCAGGCTTAATACCAGATTTAGCCTCCATAGGAGGTGTATTCGAAAAAGTGACTTTAAGGGTCACCAAAGTCACCAGATTACTTACTGTGACCTTGTATTTAGCTACTTTTGTAATTTTTTCAGGGTGAACTAAATACATTATATAATATAAAAAATTAAAATAACAAAGAATTTTGTAATGTTTAGAAAAATCAAAATGTCTCTTTGGGAGATACCGAAAAAAATAAGTTTTGTAATGTTTGTAACGACTAGTAGAATATTTTGAACCAGATTTATATAAGTAAAGTGAAAAATAGGTTTTCAAATAGCTATTTAATAAAAAACCTTAAAACATTTATTTATGAAGTTATGAACTCAAAATGAATAATTTACTGACTAAAAACCCAAAAAGTCCTTAAAATAGTAAGTCTTTATTCCACACATTGATTATGGTTCAGGATTATGGTATCACTTACGGCAAGCTGAACTGCCCACTTAAAGGAGGGAAGTCCTGATGAATATCCAAAGTCAATGAAATTAATAACAAGAAATCTCAATCCACACACCTTTCTGTCTGCATCTGCTATATGGCATTAAGTTCAAGGCCTATAACAAACACATAATCGATAACTCAAACAATCCGATCTGATGCGACTATACACCGAATGATTGTTGTTAAGAGAATGCCTTATCTGTACACCCATCAATTAATGAATGTATACATACTATAGTGACTATCACAAATATACCACCGGTAACAAATGCCTCTTTGTAACACGGATCTCTAGTCTATACAACAACCTCTTCCAAGAGTCCAGCAACGTTTAGTACCACGAAATTCCCGTTTCGCTTCCTCTGGCCCGACTACCAAGCGTCCATCATAACCAGTTACCAGCAAGGTTAGTACCACGAAATTCCCGTTCCGCTTCTTCTGGCCCGACTACCAAGCGTCCATCATAACCAGTTACCAACAAGGTTAGTACCACGAAATTCCCGTTCCGCTTCTTCTGGCCCGACTACCAAGCGTCCATCATAACCAGTTACCAGAAAGGTTAGTACCACGAAATTCCCGTTCCGCTTCCTCTGGCCCGACTACCAAGCGTCCATCATAACCAGTTACCAGCAAGGTTAGTACCACGAAATTCCCGTTCCGCTTCCTCTGGCCCGACTACCAAGCGTCGATCATAACCAGTTACCAGCAAGGTTATTACCACGAAATTCCCGTTTCGCTTCCTCTGGCCCGACTACTAAGGGTCCATCATAACCAGTCACCAGCAAGGTTTAGTACTACGAAATTCCTGTTCCGCTTCCTCTGGCCCGACTACCAAGGGTCGATCACTACCAGTTACCAGCAAGGTTTGTACCACGAAATTCCCGTTCCGCTTCGTCTGGCCCGACTACCAAGCGTCCATCATAACCAGTTACCAGCAAGGTTAGTACCACGAAGTTCCCGTACCGCTTCTTCTGGCCCAACTACCAAGGGTCGATCATTACCAGTTACCAGCAAGGTTAATACCACGAAATTCCCGTTCCGCTTCTTCTGGCCCGGCTACCAAGCGTCCATCATAACCAGTTACCAGCAAGGTTAGTACCACGAAGTTCCCGTACCGCTTCTTCTGGCCCGACTACCAAGCGTCCATCATAACCAGTTACCAGCAAGGTTATTACCACGAAATTCACGTTCCGCTTCTTCTGGCCCGACTACCAAGCGTCCATCATAACCAGTTACCAGCAAGGTTTAGTACCACGAAATTCCCGTTCCGCTTCCTCTGGCCCGACTACCAAGGGTCGATCATAACCACTTACCAGCAAGGTTATTACCACGAAATTCACGTCCCGCTTCCTCTGGCCCGACTACTAAGGGTCCATCATAACCAGTCACCAGCAAGGTTCAGTACTACGAAATTCCTGTTCCGCTTCCTCTGGCCCGACTACCAAGGGTCGATCACTACTAGTTACCAGCAAGGTTTGTACCACGAAATTCCCGTTCCGCTTCGTCTGGCCCGACTACCAAGCGTCCATCATAACCAGTTACCAGCAAGGTTAATACCACGAAGTTCCTGTACCGCTTCTTCTGGCCCAACTACCAAGGGTCGATCATTACCAGTTACCAGCAAGGTTAATACCACGAAGTTCCCGTACCGCTTCTTCTGGCCCGACTACCAAGCGTCCATCATAACCAGTTACCAGCAAGGTTAATACCACGAAGTTCCCGTACCGCTTCGTCTGGCCCGACTACCAAGCGTCCATCATAACCAGTTACCAGCAAGGTTATTACCACGAAATTCACGTACCGCTTCTTCTGGCCCGACTACCAAGCGTCCATCATAACCAGTTACCAGCAAGGTTAATACCACGAAATTCCCGTTCTGCTTCGTCTGGCCCGACTACCAAGCGTCCATCATAACCAGTTACCAGCAAGGTTAATACCACGAAGTTCCCGTACCGCTTCGTCTGGCCCGACTACCAAGCGTCCATCATAACCAGTTACCAGCAAGGTTTGTACCACGAAATTCCCGTTCTGCTTCGTCTGGCCCGACTACCAAGCGTCCATCATAACCAGTTACCAGCAAGGTTAATACCACGAAGTTCCCGTACCGCTTCGTCTGGCCCGACTACCAAGCGTCCATCATAACCAATTACCAGCAAGGTTAATACCACGAAATTCCCGTACCGCTTCTTCTGGCCCGACTGCCAAGCGTCCATCATAACCAGTTACCAGAAAGGTTAGTACCACGAAATTCCCGTTTCGCTTCCTCTGGCCCGACTACCAAGCGCCCATCATAACCAGTTACCAGAAAGGTTAGTACCACGAAATTCCCGTTTCGCTTCCTCTGGCCCGACTACCAAGCGTCCATCATAACCAGTTACCAGCAAGGTTAGTACCACGAAGTTCCCGTACCGCTTCTTCTGGCCCGACTACCAAGCGTCCATCATAACCAGTTACCAGAAAGGTTATTACCACGAAATTCACGTACCGCTTCCTCTGGGCTGACTACCAAGCGTCCATCATAACCAGTTACCAGCAAGGTTTGTACCACGAAATTCCCGTTCTGCTTCGTCTGGCCCGACTACCAAGCGTCCATCATAACCAGTTACCAGCAAGGTTAATACCACGTAGTTCCCGTACCGCTTCTTCTGGCCCGACTACCAAGCGTCCATCATAACCAGTTACCAGCAAGGGTTATCCTAATACTGGCGTTATCAGGAATACTTGATTTAAACCTTAAGCATTATACCATATGTGAGAAATTGGTGGGGATCATTATCTACATACTAATCTCTTCGTCTCTGCACAGGGTTCAGAAGACCAGAAGACTCATTCAGAGGGTTTACAGTTGGGAGGATGACTACAATAGTAGTGCTAATGGGCCACAAACCATTTACTTTGGTCAGAATCACTATAGCGTAATTCCTCTTGTATCCATGAGGTTAGTGAAAAATAGTTAAAAGTCCACATATAAACAAATATGGGCAGTTTAACCTGGCCCTAAAGTTGGTGACTTCTAACCTTTCGAAGTTATAGAAATCTAACTAGATAATTGAATGTACCCAAGCGTTTCGGAACAAACAAGCGTTATGGTAACTAAACAATTTCCTGTATTTAATTGTGTTGTCTATAGGATCTTGAAATCAGAGGCGTCTTTATTCAAAGTGTCATAAGAAATGAATTCCTGAAACTCAACTCCTGAAAAATGGATTCGCAATAAAAGTATCGTTGGCTATTCGCTGAGAACCTCAATGCGGGAGCCAAGTCTTGTTACAGTAACTCTGCTATTGTATACAGTAAAAAACGTTGGCCATATAATTCACTAAACATATTATTCTCATAAGTCTTATGTATAACTGCGTTTTAATATTCAAAGTTAAATAGTTTTAACAGCTACCATTTTGAAAATATTATAGATAATGTGATAATATTAACTGCAGTAACCTGGCTTGTTACCCTGCAAATTTTACCCAAATTTAGTCGAGTTTAATTTATTAGTTTTTTTTCATAAAATATACATACAGACAGACAGATGGAGAACTAAGCAACGGAGACCCATGTTCATACGATGAAATGAGCTTGTCTTAACTTAAGCAATAATTTAATATACCTTTGTCCAGACAGTTGCGGGTCACTCTGTATAATCGTCACGCTTTAACAGTGAAATCTCAAGGGCTATAAATAGAACATCAGAACTCGTTATTTTACTACTGAATATTTCCAACCTGCCCTAAAATCACTGATTATACTGCATAAAGAGATGGCTCAATTTTGAAAAGACCGTGACCGTTTATAGCATTTTTAATATTGAAAGGATTCCTTCCTATTGGAATTTTGGAATTAACTATAAAGTAAGTCGTTAGGTTTTAAGAAATTGTTACTAGATTTGATAAATTCCGTTAGAAGTTTTATATGATCACTGTCCTATGGTAAGAATTATGGTTAGGCTTTTGGGGCTGATTTTTAAAGTTACAAAAATGTTTTATGCAGTCCCTATTATGCAAAACACCATTTCCAATCAAGTTTTGCTATAAAATCTGTTAAATCTCCACCCCATACAGTCCTTAGCTCTTCAACAAAAAAGTAACGATGATTGAATGTATCGTTCCTTGTCAAAGTAACGTTTTTACGACGATATTTTCTATAGTTTAGCTACTTCCAATCCTTTTTGATTGCCATTTCTAAACATCCTTATCGTCGATCCTGATCCACTATACCCTGCCCTAGTCCTTGTAAAAAAGTATCAAGAACATGGTACAGAAATGTGATGTGCCCTCAAGCATCTGAAAGAAATATGCAATCTCATCACAACACATTTCTTTTCCGCGGTGAGTTGGCGATAGTATAGCAGTTTATCTCTAAAATAAGATGATCCATTCCATCACAGTATATCATCCATCCATTTCTTTGTACCAGACCCTGAAGTTTGTAGCCTCTGACAGGGGTTTGACAGGTTGGAAACCAAACTACAGGATTATTAGATGAACCAAAATAATCGGTAGCACTAATCTCGTAATCCGTGTGAAATCCAAGAGGGATAAAAGAAGTGCAGTAGGAAACTGTTTAATGATACAATTATGACTCCAGACGTACCAAAAACCAGCTATCGTATTTTGTTTGGAATTGAACCAATGCTTCTAGTATTGTCTCCGATTCGGATCCTATTATAAATCCCCATTTGTGTGGTGGGGTGTTACCAAAACCATACATCATCATTGGAAAAAGCTATTCCCTCTGAGCTTCAACCGATCTAGCTCACTCCTGAAGATGGGAGCTAGTCTCCTAAAGATTTCCAACCAGCTCTGAGACCAGTAATTTCACTTAGTGAGATATCTTTCTCTATTTATTTTTCTCTTCAATTTAATTCACCATTAAGTGGTTCTCACTAATTTGCGGGTTCTTGTATCATACAAATATTATTATTATTCAGTGATTAAGTGGAGTAATTTTTGAGTAAATTCAATTCAGAACTCAAACACATAATGTACATTTTGACTCTTAACATGTGTTTGTAATTGATTGTAACAATGTTTTGAAACTTCTTTCAATGGTACTTTTGCTGGATTGTTGAAATCATGTCGGAGCTATAGTCAAATCAGAACAAAAATGAGTGTACTTTCCATAAATCCTTAAACAATGCTACAATAAAACAAGGACTAACGTAGCTATGGTGTGAATTATAGATTAAGCGGAAGGTGAATTAGAGCTAAAATCAACATTTGCACATAATATATAATATAAAATGAACTTTTATTGATCATTATTCTTGATGATTCGTTAAAAGAACAACAAGAACAGAGGAAACATGTCAAAGAGGAAATAAATATACCTGTTTAATCGATTGTTTTGTTCACGTGATTACTATGCATTTCCATCAATTTCATTGTTACATCTTGCTTCACTTGTATATTTTGCATCCATCATTAATGCTGGTATGCAGTAGTGGTGCAACAGTTCGAAGTCACTAACCACACCAGTAAAAGTTACGTGTCCAACTAGGGTTTACGTTAATTAAACTAGTAAGTACAGCAGCTAGCCATGACATCATCAGTTTCCTTGTGCATGTTAATGGTTCCAGTTGCATTGTATTAACGGTTAATTGGGTTTGTATTTGTTTGGAAGTGAATATGGAATAAGGAAAGTATGACAGTAACTAATTCGTTGGGTTTGTCTGCATCTGGTGATCAAATTTGTACTTTTATCCGTAATGAGGTGCCAGCGGCGATGGGACGAAGTTAACTATTGTCTTTACAAATATTTATGCCATTTCCAGTATTGTGTTATTTGAGCTTAGATTTACTTTCATAAACCATGTTACTTGAATGCCACCAAGTCACTCGACACATTTGAAACTCTCCCATACTATTGTAAATCTGCAATTTCATTCCTTGCTGTAGTGTTCTAGCGTCACTCAGTTGTGTGCTTCTGCAAAAGAAGACACTATCTCACTTATCTCCCGTAATCGTGATAAGATCCGTGTTACTGGGAAATGTCTCGTAACTATCGGTACCGATTTATTCTTGATTATCTCAACCTGAAAACATAACTAAACTGCACAATACATTGAGAGATCTACACATACCGTAGCTATGATTTGAAAAGTCCATTCAGTGTGAATATTGAGTCTAGCTCCAGGTCACCTTTTTCTTAGTGCAGTGTCTGGAATTTGATGCTGTCACAGACTTGACTCCTGAAATCTGCAATCATGTTCGTCTGAAGTGATCCAAAAAAAGTGTCAACGAAGAAGCTGAAATGAAACTAAACTCAATATTTTCAATCAAATTGAATCAACCCTTCCCACCACAGCTTTTGTATATGTAGAAAACTTGCTCCACCGTGCTTAGAGATCGTGTCTAAATCATCGCTAGTGCCCCCAATTGTGCACCTGATATGACAATAAGACAATGAGAATACTTCTTCATCTATATTACACTATATTTTGTAGTCTAGTTGTGCTTGATGTCAAAACGATGTAATGAGTTCATTTTCAGCTTCTTCGTAGTCGAAGTTTTGGGATTATTTCAGACGTACACGATTCCAGATTCCATGGGTCACGTTTGTGAAATTCCCAGACGCTGCGCTGAGAGGGAGACGAGTTGGAGCTAACCTGAAGATTCACACAATAAGGGTTGCATCTATATTTTTTCCCAAATAAAGTTGGCAACGAACATTGACGAACTGCAATTCAAGTCAAATTGAATCGGCAAGTTTCAAAGAGGATCATCCCGCAAGTTTCAAAATTTAAATCTATATATATCGAACCGATTCATCTTTATGTCCGTGTACTATTTCTAATTTATATTGAATTTATTACATAGCTGAATGTGTTTGTGCCATTTTCCTTAATATAAACTTATACAAGAACGAGTAATAATAATAAACGATAAAGTAGCAATACACATCTGTTAAGGTAATCTAATCGATTTTGGGTTGGAGAACATGATCTTATGGTAAATTCATAATTTTTTAAAGACAAATTTCCTGAGTACAGAACAATTAGTCATTGTTTTATCATTCCACTTGAAATCACAGGCATTTCAAGTCGGAATCTCAGGAAATTCGTAATCAAGCCTAAATAAAAAGGGCTGTAGATAAAAGTTTGAATTTCCTACAGTATATGCACGATTTCTGGCATTAGAGAATGAAATGTTTTTTATGACTTAATACCATTATATTTTTAATTAAATGTAATTTTAAAAGTAATTCTTCGTGGCGGAGTTACAGTTTTTTAATAAAGAACATGTCACAAAATGCTTAAATTTCCCATTCTGTCTGCAGTTTCATGTGATTTCAAATGGAGTGATTATACAAAATTTCTACTGCTCCTGTATTTTGGGAAACTACCTGAAAGAACTATGAACATGGTAAAAAATACTGTCCAAAAAAATCACATGCACCAACTTAAAGGTCAGTGACTTCTGTCCTTCAGTGAATTCATGAGTATTAACTAGACTTGCAACTACTATAAGAACTCTCGAATACAATCATCAGTGTATGATTTTTATTCCATTTAAGTCTTCATCCAGCAATATACACAATAGCCGAATGAATAAGTTTCCAAGGATTTAATACTATTCAGTAAACTATACTACTGTGGCGACATACACGTTTTATTGATTATGTGTACCAGTAAAAGTCCAGGGATCAGTAACACCCACACGATGGCCTGGGCTGTTCACCTGTTCCCACAGTAAAACATTCGTACGTCAGGCGTCGTCCAAGCGCGTATAATGCATCGGATGTAAACAGCTCGTTAAATAGCTAATGCGTTGATAAATATGTAAAGAAACCACATCGACTTGCATATTAAAATGTTAAACTGTACTGCAAACCCATCTGCCGTCCAGCCTCAGACACACTGTCAAGCTTTCAGGACTACAACATTGTTACAGAAGTGATTTGATCAATAATTTCATAACAATTCAGTGACAACAGTTGTAACAACTGTTGTCATTATTGCCCCGCCTTCAAACACCAATACTTGGGTTTTATCGTAAGCGAATCCGTCCTCGTAACACATTTACAAGAGTGTCATTTGTTTAATAGTTCCAAACGTTTTGGCATCGTTCAAAATTAAGAACTAAAGTACGATGTAGTCATTTTAAAATGTTTTTTTATCTTATGATATAGCTAACTCGTTCGTACTACACCTAAAACCTAACCGAACCTAGTTTATATTAGTGATAATATAAATTAGTGATAAAATGAATGGAAATGGGCGTAGGTTTCTATGTGACAGTATTTATTGTCATTTTAACATATAGTCATTTTAAAAATGTTTTATTATTGTATGAAATAGCCAACTCATTCGAGTATTTTATATTTGAGCATTTTATATTTGTTCGTACTACACCTAAAACCTAACCTAACCTAGTTTATATTAGTGGAAGTATATATTAGTGTTATAATGAATATAAATGGGCGTATGTTTCGATATGACAGTATTTATTGTCATTTAAAAATATAGTCATTTTAAAAATGTTTAATTATTTTATGAAATAGCCAACTCGTACGTACTACACATAAACCCTAACATAAGCTAGTTATATTAGTGATGATATAAATTAGTGATAAAATGAATGGAAATGGGCGTAGGTTTCTATGTGACAGTATTTATTGTCATTTTAACATATAGTCATTTTAAAAATGTTTTATTATTGTATGAAATAGCCAACTCATTCGAGTATTTTATATTTGAGCATTTTATATTTGTTCGTACTACACCTAAAACCTAACCTAACCTAGTTTATATTAGTGGTAGTATATATTAGTGATAATATGAATATAAATGGGCGTAGGTGTCTATGTTACAATATTTACTGTCATTTTAAAATTTAGTCATTTAAAAATGTTTAATTATTTTATGAAATAGACAACTTGTACGTACTACACATAAAACCCTAACATAAGCCTAGTTTATATTAGTGATGATATGAATTAGTGATAAAATGAATGGAAATGGGCGTAAATTTCTATATGACAGTATTTATTGTCATTTAAAAATATAGTCATTTAAAAAATGTTTTATTATTGTATGAAATATCCAACTCATTCGAGTATTTTATATTTGAGCATTTTATATTTGTTCGTACTACACCTAAAACCTAACCTAACCTAGTTTATATTAGTGGTAGTATATATTAGTGTTAATATGAATATAAATGGGCGTAGGTGTCTATGTGACAATATTTACTGTCATTTTAAAATTTAGTCATTTAAAAATGTTTAATTATTTTATGAAATAGACAACTTGTACGTACTACACATAAACCCTAACATAAGCTAGTTATATTAGTGATGATATGAATTAGTGATAAAATGAATGGAAATGGGCGTAAATTTCTATATGACAGTATTTATTGTCATTTAAAAATATAGTCATTTAAAAAATGTTTTATTATTGTATGAAATATCCAACTCATTCGAGTATTTTATATTTGAGCATTTTATATTTGTTCGTACTACACCTAAAACCTAACCTAACCTAGTTTATATTAGTGGTAGTATATATTAGTGTTAATATGAATATAAATGGGCGTAGGTTTCAATATGACAGTATTTATTGTCATTTAAAAATATAGTCATTTAAAAAATGTTTTATTATTGTATGAAATTGCCAACTCATTCGAGTATTTTATATTTGAGCATTTTATATTTGTTCGTACTACACCTAAAACCTAACCTAACCTAGTTTATATTAGTGGTAGTATATATTAGTGTTAATATGAATATAAAATGGGCGTAGGTTTCGATATGACAGTATTTATTGTCATTTAAAAATATAGTAATTTAAAAAATGTTTTATTATTGTATGAAATAGCCAACTCATTCGAGTATTTTATATTCGAGCATTTTATAGGTACGTACTACACCGAAAACCTAACCTAAGCTACTTTATATTAGTGGTAGTATAAATTAGTAATAAAATGAATGGAAATGGTCGTAGGTTTCTATGTGACATTATTTATTATCATTTTAAAACGTAATAATTGAAAAATGTTTTATTATTTTATGAAATAGCGAACTCGTTTGTACTACACCTAAACCCTTACCTTTACTAGTTTATATTAGTGATATATAGTATATATCACTAATATAGTATACTATAGTTTATATAGTATACATTAGTGATCAAATGAATGGGAATGGGCCTAGTGTTTTACGTGACAGTATCTGTCAAATTCAAAAATATGATTAATTTTGTAGAATGGCGCATAATGCGTGATGAAGAATGTATTTTTTATTTATCCAATGTTGGTTTATGAAACTCAGAGGGTTAAAGCGGTAGGCATATTTTTCTCCTTGGTAGCAAACTGCGGCCTCCAAACGGAGGTAAATATATTAGACAGGTCGCGAATCTGATTTAAATTCACCGCACTGAGAAAATGATCTAGGATCCGGGTGGGGCGCAGCATTGCGGTGGAGGGAACTTGTTTAGCTTTTTAGCGATCTTTGGTCGCGCGGTTGTGTGGGTGGTGGGTGAGCTTCCTCATCCCTTACTCCCCCCTCGGCCTCGGCCCACGGTGCGATAGATCTGTACCGATTGTTGATGAGATCAACGCCCTGCCGCTACAATCATTTGGCGGGGCGACACGCGTTACTCTCCGGGCATCTAAGAGACTCTCCCGACCCCTCTCCGACCTCCCCTGGGAATGGACATACGGCTGTTAGTAATTTACCTTGTCCGCTAATATACAATCAATATTACCTGCGACTCATCGGTTCATGGGTGTACTTGAATAAAGACGAATCAGGGTTTAACTACTTATAGGGTTCAACAACAACCAACGTTAAACAACGTTGAACTTCACACCTAGACACTTTCACGCCCTTTGATTTAGTCACAACATTATAAGACGAGTGTTATTTTCAAAGACTTTTATTATTTTCGGTATTCTTATTGGGTTTTAAGGTAAAACCTATTAGACTTTCATGTATAATCCATGCTTTAAACATCTAAAAAAGTATGCACTGTTCAAGTAAAACTAAAAACTGTTTGGATGATATTAATCATATTTTCATAATGCGACACCTGTCATAATTTTGAGACTAAATCTAAGGCCGTAAAAGTGTTTGAAGTTTAATGTTGTTCTTGTGAACTAAAACTAAAGGTAGTTCAAATACAACATCAAGCACTAAAAACGTGAAAATCTACCATTTTGAACACTTAGGTGCATAACATTGAAACGATCTGTGTTATATATAATATTCTGGGGATTACAATTACAAAATACAATTGATTGATCGTGGATGGGGATCAAAAAGTTTGAAGGAGGAGGTAAGCTAAATCTTTTTATCAGTTCAAAAAATATGTCGACCTTTTTTAAATATGCTGTAATTGTAGCCTTTATGTTAGAAGTAACTAAGCCTCATTCTTAACTAATGTAATAATAAAAGAAACATTCCATTTTGTTGACTATATTACTTGAAGGTTTTTATGAATCATGTTTTATTTTGTACCACCTCCAAGTGGGGCAGGTCAATATTTTCAAACGCTAACCCTCTTCTTGTGACCCACCACATAATGTTTCATAATTACACAAAATTAAACACCGTTGACAAAAACCGTTTATCTTAGTCCTACAAAGTTGAAAAATTCCTTATACTTCCACGTTTGAATATGTATTTTTATAGAAACATTCTTAAAATGCTGCATAATATCCTCCAATATACCACGATAGGGAAAGGTAAGCAAAACAATCTCTCAAGTTACGTTAAGCACACAAGTGTTGTATATATTTTTTACACATAGATTTAAGAACAATAATGTACCTAATACACCTTTAATCACCTAAAAAAATAAAAGACACGTTTTTATTAGGGCCTTAGTTCCAAACTTTTTCGTCCTTACAGCTAGAAATTCAAGGATCATAGTAGAATCGTAGTCAGATTGACTAGTTACACTATTAGTGTGGCATTACCATTACGTGACTGATAAGACAAGAGAAGGAGTTAGCAAGGTATTTTATATAAGAATTTTTACTTTACCATACCAAAATTTGAAACTATGACTAATCGCATAATCGGTGGTAAACGATGCAGTCTGTAAATGATCACAATGAGAAGTTAATAACGTAACTGTTGCAAAAGTGTATAACTTATTGATTGTTCATGGGGGTAACCCCTCGGAGTTATAATTTAACTGTTTCCTTACTAGACGCGCCCTTGAAAGGACTACACGAATGTCCTTCTTACTTTCACAATTTAATAACCAAAACTTAAAAAATGCAGAGTGCAATTAATCTTGAGTCGGTTTCTCTGTGTAGGAAACAATTCGTTTTACAGTTGAAATCCACGTGAGTTTAAAGAATTTTACATCCTTATCTCGTCGAAGCGGTGCGTGACGAAATTCACGTCTTGTGACAGATTAATTTGCATACTTTAATAACACGGGGGTTTACCGTGTTTCGACTGTGGATTGATAGGGGATCTCCTCGCGGCCGTTTACTTTTGGAAAGCGGTATAAAATAGAAAAGGAAGAGTGAAATAAGTGTGCGGGGCTCATCATGAAGCCTGTTTGAGAGGAGGTCCGCCGGGACACGAAACAAATAAATTCGGTACACATCTCTGATGTTTACTTAGGCTGTGAACCCTTTCTTTTATTGCGGATCGTAAAAACGGCGGAGCATGAGCCGTTGATCAGGGACCTCCAATCTCCATAAACCTCTCTTCTCTCAGACCTCACATTCTAATTGGTTCTCTTTCATCAACTCTATTTCCACGGAATCACCGAAAAGATCGTTTCCATTAAATTAACTCCCGGGAAGGAATACCGAGCATTTCCATTTCAGACACTTTTTGCACTTGAATATATTATTAGCTTTTTGAGGTAAACGGCCTGCTTGAACGTTATATTAATAGCCCTACACGAATTCTCTACCCAGATACAGAATACGCACGAATCGGATTTTCCATACATGAAACATTAACTTTTGTAGACATTTCATGATACTAGATCTACATAATTAACAGAATTTCTCCATTTTTGTACGACAGTTTTAAGTACATTATTTTATTTACGTATTTGGTATCTAGTTAAAGCTCTTACATTCTATATGTAGGTTACTCATACATCGGACAATACGGTTTTGCCCCATAGGCTTCCAAAGAGCCAATGCCAATATTATGAAAGTATTTTCGATTACTTTAAAACGGATGATTACAAAAAAAAAAAACATGTTCAGGCACATCCAGTAGCAAATCTAATATGAGTTGATTTATGGTAACTTATGAACTTACTAAATATACATGACTAATTTGACATTAGTATAAATCTCAACGTTAATTTGAGTTCTATAAAAACTTAAGTTGTATGCCACACTGATTTTTAATGTTTTAAGCCTCTGACATATCTAGTCTTAACGCCATGTATGACTAATTTTATATTAGTACAAATCTCAACTTTAATTGGAGTACTATGCAAATTTAGGTTGTATGCAACACTGATTGTCAATGTGTTTGGCATCTGACACATCCAATCTTACCGCCACCATGTATAACTTTAAGAGTTTTTTCATTTTATATTCAAAAGTGGGGTAATTACCATATGACAGTAATTAAGAATTACCACGTTTTCACACAGAGATACGCTCGAAAGCTGCACTCCGTTTTGAAAATCGTAAATTCGTTTACAAAACACTCATCTCGAAACAGATAATTAGGGTTGTTTCAACGGGCTATTTAGCCGCCTATCGCCTTGTGAGCCTACAATGGTGTTAGTAGCTTATGGCGGTCATTATAAACATATTTTCCGCTTTTCAGATCACTCGATGGGTGTCATGATGCGCAGTTTCAGTAGTAGTAACGGTCCAGGTCGGTAGGCGCTGCACTTCACCATACCGTCTTCTAGCGACACGCGAGGAACACATTTGCCGGCTCCACTCTGTCCCGGTCCTGGGCTTGGAGGTCGCTGTCCCACTACTGGAGCTGTCACAGTAAACTCGAGAATCTAGTAGTGTTCATACGTGTAGCTGTAGCAGAGGCCGTGTCAAGTATTGCCGAGTACACTAACAAATGTCCTCGTGTATTGACTGCGATTTTAAGGCGAAGGATCAATTAAAATCCACTTAATCCTAGATCTTGCAGTTCAAATTCCTATAAAGCCAGGCACTGTTTTGCTAGTTGTGCACACCTTCAGTCAAACCTATGCAGAATGTTTGTTATTGAAGTAAAGTATACACTATTGTATATTTTATTGTCCAGTACGAAACCAGGGACATTCATATGTAGTTGGATTAAGTTTTTAATTAAATTTAGGTTTTGGATTTATTATAAGCGAGAAAAGAAAAGCGAAAGAAAAATATCCAAAAGTAAAGTATAATAAAAATATATTTAAAAAAATCCTTTTCAAAATATACAAAATGCCATAAAAAAGAATTTTTTGCAAAACATCAAAAGATTTTCACTAACTAAGGTAGACTAAATAGTGAAATGTAGTGTTTTTACAAAAAAAACTCACACATTCACATTCTAACGATATTTTCTGTATGCTTATTATATTTTTCAACCTTCTCTATGTTGTTGTGTATAAAGTTTCAGAAAAGAAAAATACATTTTTGTTTTTTTTACAGGTTTATATGTAAACATGTTGCAAATTCTAAGAAGTGTTTTTTTAAGAAAGTTGACAAAGCATACAATATATTGTCATGAAATGCTTGAAATGTTATAATCTATTATAACAAAAACTCTCAAGTTAATGCAGTTTTATTTACACTGCGCCAAAGCGTGCTATTATTTAACCTGTACACTTGGAATAGAATTTGTAATTTTACATTTGGCACAAAAACCTACCAAAAAGATCACAAACAACCCTTCCTAATAAATATTTTTGGATCAGATGAATCATATTCAACCATACAATATTTTTCCAATTCGTACCATATAATTTATTATTTAAAGTTTAATCAACAGAAAAGGTTTATACATTAAACGTTCTTAATAGAGGTTAAGCTTTATGGTTTACGTTTTTACTCTCAAATGGAACATGTTCTCTGAGCTCAATATTCCAATAATAGTTGTAAACCTTTTCGAAATTGTTAAAAATTCCTGCAATTGTTAATAACGACAACACAGATGGTTGTAATAACTTGACGACTTTATGAAATATAAATAAACATTTTAAAAGCAAAATTGATCCTATACTTCTATATTAATTTAATATATATAACTTTTAAAAATGTGTGTTTAAGTTAAACTTAGAATACACACTTAGTAATGTTGAAAACACACAACTAAATACTACTATGTCTTCGAAAAAACGCTCCATTGTACATGGAAATCGATTTATACAGGGTGTTCTCAGTAATATGATATTGTGTTATCTATAAAGAGTTAAATGTGGCTTTATACATTTAGAAAAGAAATTCTTTACCATCGAGTATAAAATGTCTGGGTGGTTATTTTATGAAAAAGCAGTAGACAAAAATACAAATACAAGTGACTTTATTTGTAAAAGATCGGTCAGAAGGGCCTAAAAGCTATGTATAACCCTAATTTACAGAGAAAATGTAGGGGCACTATATTTTGCTATTTACATGAACACCTTTACTTGCTTTTCTTAAAACAATCGATTTTCAACAATAAGTGGTAGTCTCAAAACTCGGTTTGCTGTCACAAATGAAATGCAAAGAGCCAAAGCCAAGTTTGACGACTGAAGATGAGGGTCTGTAGGGCTTGTTAATGCACGCCAAGGCGTATGTGTATGAATCCCTAATGCTGCACCTTCAAAACAAAGCACCGCCGTTGCGAGCACACAAGTGGGCCCCAAAATGCACACTTTTACCACTGTATAAACCCACATTGGTGATGAATCTGATATTGCGAAGCTACTATAAAACGAGTGAAATCAGACATAATGCATGAATACAAGCTCTTCCTTATGCATTATCAGACTCGACTCATGAATGCATGCTCGTGTATGCCGTTTAAGTGCGTCTCCACCCCCCTTGCTTACATGATACGGAACCCAACTTCTGTCATATGATTCACACGAGACCAGAAGTTCACGTGTGTGTATTTTGTGACCTTTGTAGGAGGTCTTTCATGCCTCACTGAATATCTAAGCGTATCGAACCGTATAGTGAACATGTTTTATACTTATAAAGGTACTAAATTCACTTTTATGTAACAGAATATGATCTCTTGTAACTCAAGAATTTACTGTGTTTTTCTACACCATAAGTTAAAATATTGAATTTCCACCTCCACTTTCAATTCCTTGGTTATCGATGTTAATAAACCTTTCCATTGAATACCGCGATAAAGAAGTATATCGGTACTTGCACGTTGTTGTAGTTTGGTGTAAAAACGTTTATTTATTATTAATAACTCAATAATAATAAATTAGTACACCTTGCATTTTGTGTATTTAAATTTCTGTCTGATAACATTACACCAAAACAAGTCTGGTCGATTTCTGCATCATGGGTGTTCCGCGTTATAAACTGTGATATACTAAATATATCCTCTATATAAATATACACTACGGAAATATTAATGCTTTTAATGAATAATTGACCTATTCATAGCTTGAATAGTGAACTTTATGCATGGGCTGGTTATGTTGAAACTTTGAAGGTATTTAATAGTCCACTATCTACTCAGGTAAACACATTTCTTCGTATTAAAATTCCTAATTAACATTGTATAGGATATATCAGGTAATTTCATGGAGTTTGTGATAGGTATCATCTAGTACCAAATAAAAAAAAACAAATTTTGCATGAAAATATAACATTTCATTCTGTTAAAATTACAAAGAAAATATGTTAAAATTCATTGCAATAGTAGTAGGGTGATATTCGCTATATTCCACCATACTTTACTGATATACAGTAATTATTGAGGTTTACAAGAAAGCCGAAGGCGACACTAGCTTTGAACTACATCTAGGATAGAGATAAGGCTGGGTCGATCCTGCTTGTGACCGGAACTCATCATATCAGTAATGTCCACTTCATTCTGTATCGGTTTTCCCCTTGTTCTGTTTGATAACTGTCGTGCGAGGTCCTCGTGAACCGGCAGAATAAGGCTGGAAAGAAAATTGCCTTCTACTAAGATAAACAAATAAAAACCTCAAAGCAGAAAAGGGAAACAATAATTAAAAGCGAGTTGATGAACAAAGGTCTTCAACCTCTTTCAATATGCAGATACCATTAAATTAATTTGAAACTAACATAAAAGACAGAAAACACAGTCTTGTTAAAAATAGAAATAAGTACGACACACTCTTGTAAGAAAGGGAAACAATAGAAAGACAGTAAAAATAAAATTAGCAGTAGAGAGGATATGGGGCAGAAGAGAAGGAAGAATCCGATGATTTAAGAGCACTTGTGCGGCAACGAACCGTTTCTTAGTCGACAAGTCAGCCGGAATGAATGGTCAGGCAGCTTCTGTCCGCGCTCCACACTACCGTCACTCCACTAATTCCAATTCGGCCATATCTGGTCTCTATCCGCTCCGAAATCCTGATCCCCTCAGTGTGGTGTCCTGAGAGTCTGGCGTAAGAGGGATATATAGGGAGAGAGAAAGTGAGTGAGTGAGTGAGTGAGAGTGAGAGAGAGAGCGAGAGAGAGAGAGAGAGAGAGAGAGAGAGAGAGAGAGCGAGAGAGAGAGAGAGAGAGAGAGAGAGAGAGAGATGAGAGAGAGAGAGAGAGAGAGAGAGAGCGAGAGAGAGAGAGAGAGCGAGAGAGAGAGAGAGAGAGAGGAGAGAGAAGAGAGAGAGAGAGAGAGAGAGAGAGAGAACGTTGGCCTATTAAGGCAATCTTAAGGTGTTGTAGGAGAAGAATAATATATATTATTCAAATGCTACCAGGTTTTGAGCTGCAACGTAGATGAAAGATTTATATCATCGTGATTCGGACAATCCTGGTTTCATCAAGTGAACAGCCAGGATCGGTCTCAATGAGATGCTGATTTTGAAATAAAGCACTCTCCTTTATCACCTATTCCCATGCCATCAACATTAAATTACAGTCCATACTCTTTGCTATGTCTTGAACCTGTTTTTTGTTGTCAAAACCCTGTCCGTCAATCAGACGTCAATAGCTGGTGGGACATGAGGTATGGGTCTGAAGCAGAGTTGGACTGATCCGAATCAAGCATCTCCGAATCTTCTTATAAAGCAGGGTCGCCTGATAAAGCACTATCCCGGTCCAGCCTTTTGCCTTCCAAAACCTTAGTTCGAGGTGGCGTTAACAAAATGCTAAATTTTTAACCGTGAAGTGTTTATTACAGTATTTATGATAAAATATTTCACACTATTAAGTTTTGTAAAGTATCACTTTTTATTTACTTTCCAAAACGTATTAAACATTTTATGTCTTCAAGACAACACCTATTAAATCCCTCAAAATTACAAGTGTTGACAAGATTTTCCAGTATTTATAATGTTTTAAGATTTTTAAAGTGAGGTGTTACAATCCGTCGTAATACTTTAAGAGCTAGATTTGGGGGGGGGAGAGGAATCGGATTTAACTATTCGTTTTACTTTCTTTATTACTTGAAACTTGGTAATCGGTAAAAATTAAATCAATTAAAAAACGTTTACGAGCAAGATTTAGGTGATTTCTAAATTCGTATCTCGTTTATAAATAACAAACAAAAAAGCTAATGTTCATGGGGACAATTTTAATTTTATAGCTGTTTACTGGCAATTCGAAGATGCAAGAAGATAAATAGAAAGTCACTGTGTAAGCAAACCAGTAGTGGGTAAAAATTAACTTATAAATAGTATAAATCTTACATTTAAGTGATTTGGATTACAGAGAAGTTGAAGCTAAGATACTCATTATAAATTAATTTCAAATCCCTCTGATACATATCAGATCTCTGCGTGGTTGAAAACATGTTTTCCTATGTGATTTTTATTCGAGTGATGAGTGAAAATCAAACAGGGACCGCTAAACCAGAGGAAGCCGGCATAAATATCGCCCTGTGCTCCCAGTGGCGTGGGCGCGGCAGAGAGAAGCGTACCCACTGCGTGTTACACGGTTTTCAGCGTTACCTGGTGAAATATTCAGCCCTCTCCTTGGGTTTGGTGTTCAAATATTGGAAATTAATGGTGTTTACCTGTCACTCTCCCACTTAGTTTCGACATGTGGCATTCCGCTAATTCTCACACAACCTCGTTATACTTTGCAAATACGTGTGTTAATACCTCTCATACTCTTATGTGTGAGATCATTACGAAAGATTTTTCGAATCTAAATACAACAAGAAATGAAAAATAGCATTACATCGATTACAAAGTGTTTGTCATTTGAATGAAACTTTTTTTAGTTAAATCATCGAAAGTTATATGTCTTATAATGAATTATGTTTGTTCAAAAAAACCACGTAGAAAAAGATTTTAACTTTTAAAGTCGTGGGTGAGGGTAGTGTTAGAATTGCTTACAACATGAACAACATGAAATTTAATTTAATTAGGAAACTTTCATTATTTAATTAGAAAATTTATATTTTTGGGTTTGCCATTTCCCACATATTGACTTTAAGTATTGTAATTGGTCTAAATGTTATGATCTAGTAGCCCCACTAAAGTTTTCCATCAATCGAACAATATTGTTTAATCAGATATGTTTGAATAACCTACAATGTTTCGAAATCTCGGTAGTGGATTTCCTTTAGATCTTCCACTCTGAAATCAAATGCCTCCTTAAGGGCCATTTCACACCAGCACCAATGGACCTCCTTGGATGGGAATGAAAAACTGATTAATACGTATCTTAATGGGGCCTTTCATACTAACGTACAGGGACGTGTATGGACGTGGACGTACGTCTGAGACGCGTGCACGCAGATCATTCATGGACCGATCAGCTTGGGACATGGACAAGTATTTGCAATCGAAGTTAACTAATACTACTTGGGGAAATGGTAAGGAAAATTACGCATCCATTACAAATAGATCCATATCCGGTCCATGGAGTGAAGAGACCCGAACAAGAGTGACAAGATGGAGAATAAGTACTGAACCGGTTGCCGTGTCACATTCAGAGTTGCCTTGATGCAACATCATGTTGCATCACGTGCTGTGATGCATGGTGGTTGGGATTGACCTGATGCTGGATGGGTTATGGATTATAGGCAGTTGATCAACATTGAGGAATAATGACGTAGGACGGAATGAAGAGGTAGCCTGTGAAGTTGCTGCTGACGTTCCGTGACGCCTGGTTAACAAGTACGAATAGAATGTTGAGGTTCTTAACATAGTAATGTAAAGCGGTATTTGATGATCTCTTAATATTGGTATCAGGTCAGTTTGAGCTTACCTTCTTGGCAGACAGTAAAATTTCTACCAGAGTTGCAGGTGCTGCGTGGTGTCTGGTGTTCCGACCACCTTTCCCGCGTTTGGAAATCAATTGGGTTACCCCAGGGGTCAGTGTTGTAGGTACCAGTTCCTATCTTTATTTCATTAAGTTCTCTTTTATTTACCTCTCATTTATTTTTATATTGATAGAAACGTAAAAAAGGAAATGTATATTGCCGTTAAAAACAGTGTTAACATGTATTTGTTTCTTTTACAGTTTGAATAAAGTCTAATATGTGATAAAAGATAACGCGAGGAACCTAACTTTTACTCGCACTAACTTTTTTCTGTTATGCCGTGACATTATTTTGATTTTTTGTAATTATTATATGCAACTTTCACAATACTAGGTCTCACTTAAAAGGTTAATCCTTAAAAAAGGAAAAAACAACAAGAATAAAAGTGAGATTTTTGGAGAGATTGAAAGTGCCATCATTGAATGAATTTAAATATTCCATATTGTAATCACGATAGGGACAGAGTCTATCTCGATTAATGTATAGTTTAAGGCTAATCCGTGGTTGAGGTTGAAAACTCAAGAAACTTCTTATGCTCTGCTTAAGGGAGTTATTGAGTTTTAATGAGTAACCTCCGCCCCCTACTAGTGTTTACCGGATACTCATTTTCAGATTACTTTTATCGAACGGTATCTACGAGTGGTATGATAACTTTAGGTATATACGGTATGGTTAGTTTCCATGAGCCTAAGTATTTCAAATAATATGACATTGTGTGACACTTTACGTTCAAATTATAAATTGTAGAAAACCATCAAAGCAAATTTCCACCACTTTAAATAAAATCCCAGGTTTGGCTGGCATTATCTGAATTTATTAACATCAACAGAATGGTTGAAGAATTAACGGCCGTTTATCAAGATTGGGTCAATGTGAAGACAAATTGGTTTTCTTAGTATCTAAAGATCTTGAACTGAAAGTGGAGTACGATAAATCTACCTAATGGTTGCAGTTTTTCTAATTAATTAATATTTTAATTAATATTTAAGTTATAAGGCAGGAACGTGGTGCTTTCAAAATCCAGTCGAATATAATCACATTTTGTAGTAAACTATCAACAAATGTCATGCGTTCATACATCAAAAGTTAATGTGCATAAATTTTTATACTTCCAGGCCATATTACCTGAAAGCGGTGAGGCGTGTGCTTGACTGGACTCTAGGTGTGGTGTGACCATCACTGACCGAATATATCAATAATATCAATTGTCACTGCGGTATCCTGCAGACAACATCTGTTGCCGACAGCGCCAGTTGACATGACCAGTTGCATTTCAATATTCTGGCCGTTGCACAATATATTGGAATTTAGCGTCATGCCAATTGCACACCCTCCCTTATATTAAATCCAAAATTATAGCTGTCCATATTGACGCCTCGCTCTACACCGGTCCTAGTTCTCTCGTGTTGTTTCTGTTTTGTGTAATCCCTACATGGAAATAGTTTAATTATAAGGCCAAAGTAAATCGAGTCTTGCTGTATACAAATAATACATCTTCCATGAATGTTGAGATAATGTACTGCACTTCAAAAACAAACAGTCGTTTAAGCAAGTGTTGGCAGTATTTTATATAAACGGTTAAATAATCCTTTACTTTCAGTTTAGTAAAATAGCTTATACGCGCTACTTTTTACTGATGGAAATATTCCATTAGAAATTGTTCCAGTCCAATGTAATGCATAGTAAATCTTATAATCAATAGTGACTTTATTCTCAAGCGTTCTTCAAAGCACAACTTTTCCGTTACATGTAGATAGTAATAAAATACATGATATTGGTTGATTTAATCTCTATATCATAAACATTATTTAATATGCATTTTAAATAATACCTTATTTAAAGCAAAACTTTCAAAATGTCATAGAATGAGTTATTGATTTGGAGTTTGTTGAATATTTGCTAAATATTACAAGCTAAAACATATGTCGATATTAATTGAACCTAGTAAATAATTTATTTCGATCGGAAACTGCATCAAAGGACAAATGTACATTAGGAGTTAGAGAGGTTCACATTTTATTGCAGTGATGTAAAGAAGTGTAGTTACTGGACGGCAAGACGACGAAGTCGTACGTTCAATGCTGACTTAAGACTTTAGGGACCTTGATGAAACTCTTGTTGCTTCTTTTGACATACGTGATAGAATAGTATTTCCAATTCAATTTTAGAGCTGATAAATCACCACTATTTTCACATCTATAATGACCAAAATTAGATAGGATGCACGCTGTTTTTTTTTGTTTTTTTTCTGACATCAAACCTTTCTGTAGGTATGTATACATTCTAATATTTGATTGCTCTTCAGACATTTGTGATCAGAGATTATGGAATTTTATTCTGTTACGTGATATAATTATCTTGCAGATGTTTTTCTTTCGTCGCCATCAGTGCGAGGCAGCATCGCACTCTGCACTGGTGGTCGGAAGCATTAGTAGATAAGATAAGATAAGAAAGTTACCCGAACCCCAGTTATTTTATTCACCCCAGTCTTGTGAATTATACTTAAATCTTACAATAATGCTTAAAAGGTAAATTATTCTTCCATAGAATATAAAACCCGATTAACACTGACTACATTGTAATGCTTTCGTAAAGACGCTGCAAGTTTTGGCGTGAGCTAAAAAAATCGAACCTATATTTACATAACTTATGTTTTTGACCTTACCTTGCCCGTCCTCATAGGCCAGTGTGAGCCTCTTAAAAAACAGAAAAAGGGGAATAGTCCTATACAGGATCGATAGTACTGATAAAAAGTGCTGGTGAAGAAAGAGTCGAACCTGCGCTGTACCAGACTCAGACCGTACGGCCGTAGTTCTCTCAAAGCTTGTACAGTATTTAATTCATAACAAACCTTATTTACATCCTTATATCTAAATATTTTTCAAAAACGTGTCCTTTATCCTTCCTGTCACGCGATATTGTTCGCCTGAACTGTATGAAGGACGAAATTTCACGCAGTACTCTAACATGTCGTAATTGTCCACCTTACATTAACTTTTATTTTTTTCTTATTAACTTTACACACCTTCTCTATTGTGGAACATACTTGAGTATACCCCATAAAATCCCAAGTTAAGTTGTGGTGAATCTAGAAATATACTTATCCTCTCCATCTTATTCATGAAAGCATTCATCTTTACAGAATGTATATACTTACAGGAAAGGACATGTTTGTTACGATCTAAAGAGGTCCTCGATCTGATAGTATGTGGAATCAGCAGAAATAAATTATTCTATAATTTATTGTTGCTAATTTTAACTAATAAACAGTGTTTACATGTGTTGTGAGTATGCAATTACTAAATATTCAAGCAGCAATACAACTTTGGTGTTAGCTGCTCCTCTTTTTCCAAAAAGAGAACAACTGTTGCTTTTCTCTATCAAATAGAAAAAAAAAATACTTTTTACATAATTTTTAACCTACTGATTCATGAAATAATTTTTTGAAGTAGACCCCCAAGGTTCGGTTAGTTTGGGTTAAGGAAGTGTTTTCATGATTTTAGGATATTCATAAAAATTCTTGTACATATTTTATAAACCCTTTGATAATTTATGCTCCAAATTCACAGTCTAGTTATGTCCTCACCGTAATGAAAAGTCTAGTTTTTAAAAGTTTTATTCCAATCGTGTGTATACGATATAAAAATCACGGATGGTTGTCACAAGTGTCGTATACAGTTTTGAACAATATAAAACCAGGTTTTGGTCAATATTCTATTGTCACCTCAATTTCTAACATGGGTTGTGTTTCAACATATTGTGTTTGCGATCTCAAAACAAGACTTCGTGAGAAGCGTGACTCGACTTTTGATTCTGTTTCAGTAAGATTTTATTAGTTGAATCAAAAATAGCTTGATTGAACGAGTACTAAATGACACGTATAACCGATATAGTTCGTGTGACTGGCGTGACGTTAAAGATTATACACCTTGTAGAGTTGTGATCAATAGATGTTTGGTGGTCAGCCTATCTGGACTCTGGACACTGGATACATACACGGGTGGTGTGGGGGAGTAAGTCTGGGCCACATATCACAAAGCATTGCGCGATAACGGTATTTCCTACCCCACCTCCCCCTGCACCCGAGCTCCTTGGAACTGGGACATCAGAGTTCGATTTTTTTCTCGCCTAAATGGTCCGGCGCGGTAACCACCCTCCGACCCCACCCTCCCACCTCAAAAATATGCTCATTGCATTTAATAGATTCAGCTGAAAATTAGCTTTTAATACATCATTCGACAATCACTATCTCAATGGCGCTTGTTGTGTAGAAAGTACTGATTGTACTTATACGTATATATAGGGACAGATTGTGAATATATATTGACGTTATCATTCCTTATCTCATGTAACTCATTAATTGAATGTTTGACAAATGACTCGCTAAGACAAGTTACCAAAGAATGGTTTCTAAAATAAACGATATTATTTTCATAAATTGTGTAACATAATGTTTGTAAATAGAAAAGTTTTAATCGATGAGAAATAATATTTCAGCATTACAACGTAAAAATCAGAAGTTTCACTACTTTGAATTAAACTCATTTCTAGTTTTTAAGCAAATAAAATTACTATTACATTATGCTACTTGATACTACAATATATAAATAAGAGGTAAGTCTATAGACAGTTACAGACATTTGCGCTAATGAATTCTATGTAATTGATGGTAATTTCATTCACATGGATTTAAAGTCGGAGTGAATATTTAAGTATTCAATTTACTCATTAACGTCGTTTTTATTTTGGTTCAAAGATAAAAAATACTAGAGCAGTATACTAGTGAAGAATTGGATTTGTGGGCAAATCACTATAAAATAAACCTAAAACAAAACAGGCAAAACCACCTTTAGAACAACAAAATCAACAATAACATATTCAAAATTAAATAAGTATTACATAGAAGGAGAGTCAGTGCAATGTTAATGAGGAGTAATGAAGAAATAATTTCGTAAAGAAGGTGCAATAATGAGGTTAAATGGTACAGGCAACTCGGTTAAAAGTTCCGTCAGAAGTTTTATGTTAAGGTGGATATTCAACTGAGAGTTGTCCCACATAGTTAGTACACTTGCAATGAGAAAGTCCATAGGTTGCTAGCTCTCGCTTGCCGTGCACGTAATATTTATTGTATAGCAAAAGGCTCAATACAAAACTAACTAAAAAAGACGTGGTGAAGAGATGATTTAGTAAAGAAAGTGCAATAATGAGATTAAATGGTACAGGCAACTCGGTTAAAAGTTCCGTCAGAAGTTTTATGTTAAGGTGGATATTCAACTGAGAGTTGTCCCACATAGTTAGTACACTTGCAATGAGAAAGTCCATAGGTTGCTCTCGTTTTTTCAGGTTCATAATATTTTTTAAATTAATTTTTATGTATACCACTTGTAGTAACACTTTCTTTCTGTAATTGTGCATGTCATTTACGTTAAATAGGGATTTATTTTACATTCAAAGAACTAAT